>NC_058408.1:120839831-121067631 GCF_002201575.2 Neomonachus schauinslandi
CCTGAGCCGAAGGCAGTCGCTTAACCAACTGAGCCACCCAGGCGCCCCATGAGAAATCTAGTTCTTACACTAGGATTCATGCCCCTGAATTTACCAACAGGTCTGAAGCTCATTAACAAACCCACACCATTAACTTTCATGCCTGCTAGGGAGAGAGTCTAGAGCACACCAGAAAGGGAGCTTAGCTCTGAGTTAGACCACGCATGTTTAAATTCTGGCTCTGCCGCCTGCTGGTTGTGCAACTTTGAGCAAGCAATTTTCCCTCTCTAAGCCCTAGTTTTTTTTTTACTGAAATGGGTAGAATAATACCGGTGTATTATTGCTATTGAGAGAATTAATGGGTTAGACTCTATAAACTGCTTGGCGTGGGAAATGCCTAGTAAATGGTAGATATTATTACATTCATAACACTGAAGTTTTAATATCATCATGCGCTTATCGGCAAACAGAGCTGACTTAGTCATTACATATTAATAATTCTGGATCATACCGGGCCATGTTGCCCTGACTAGAGCAGAAGCTTCATCCTGGGTGTGCATGGGTAGGTGAGGCAGGCCTTTCTTTGTCTTTTGCCAGAGACATCAGCACAGACCTGGGCCTCTAGGAGGACCTCAGAATTAGAGGCCTGTGGCTATTTCTACATGGAATATGGTGTTTGGGGCTGAGATGGAGATAACCATCTCCAGAGCCTTCTGTATGCTTTGGGTACAAGGGTCTCTTATCACAGAATGTTATGGAAACTCCTTTTCTTTCATGGACCATTTAGGAATACTGAACTGGAGGTCCAGTCTCATCTTACTTATTGGGACCTGGAGGGGAGACTTGAACTTGGCTCACAATTTAGGTTTTGACACGTTAAGTTCTGTCTGATAGCCTGGGGCAGGGGTCTCCAAAGGAGGTCAGGCTCCTGAGAGGACCATGAAATCCCTGGAGAGAAAGTCACCTGGAATAAAGAAGTTTGGCAGAGACAGGGTAAGCAGCAGGGCTAGGGGGAATCCAGGTGCATATTGGCTCCATTCCCGTGCCCGCCCCCTCCTAACCTCCTCGCCAAAAGGCACTCTGGAAAAGAGCTTGGTGCTGAGGCAAGAGCTGTCACTTGGGGCCCAACACCTCTGCTGCGGGAACCCCAGGGAACACGAGAAGACCCCTGGAGGTGGGTGGTCGTGAGGAGCCCCATGGCAGCCCTGGTAGCATCCTGTGGGAGCCAGGACAAGGGCAGCCAAAGCAATCACAGAGCAGTGAGGCACAGCAAGAGGTGTTGGGCTGCACTTTATATAGCTAGACTCACCTAAGACGAGTTTCCACCTCTCCATAAAGGGCATAATAGTAGTACCTACCTCTCAGATGGTAGAGGGCCCACAACAGTGCCTGACACATGGTAGGTGCTCAATAAATGTTAGCCATTATTGCTTGAGAGAGGCTCCCAGACGAAACTCCTGCAGGGAGGCGTTGGGAGTGAAATCGAGGGAAAAGACTGGGCAGTTTGGAGTATGTCTATAACTGTCAAAACAAGGGGCATCTGAGTACCATGCACATAGAGTCTGCTTCCCACCAGCTGTCTCTCCAGCTCTTTGGTCCCTGTGGTCTCTGAGCCTGGGGCTGGGCCCAGAGAAGACACTGGCTTGTGTAAAGCTCTTGGTTGATTCATAAGCATTAAACTGATGGCTCTGCTCTGGGTTTATTGAAGCAGCCTAATCTGGGCCAATGCAAACAGTATCTCTAAAAAGCCCTGACTATTCCCTGTGCTTTGCATTTGGTGCAGGGGTATATGGTAGGAAAACCTTGCTTGGTTTCCTCACATTGTTCTCTATCAGTGGGGAGATTACTGTCTTTACTGCTTCATTCCAGCAGCTTGTCTCCCCCACCTGCTGAAATCCCCATGCTGCTGAGTTCCTACTCATTTTTCAAGGCCTTGCTCATGTTGGGATAAATCATTTCTTGCTCCCAGATTCTTTATTTACACGTTACACTTGGTCATTATCCCATTTGTTCTGCAATAATTCATGTACCTCTGCTTCCCTTACTGTGTTTTCGTCTTCGAAAGAGCACACACGCGAATGTGTCTCTTATTCATCATTTCATCCCCCACAGGGTCATGTATGTTTACTAAAACTAATATGAAGTCCCATGAAGTGAGCGATATCGTCATCCCCATTTTGCACCTGAGGAAAGTGCCTTGCTCAAGGCCACCCAGCTGGTGGGGGAAGGAGCCAAGATCCAGGTGACCCAGCGCCCCAGCCTTACCCACTCCACCCTACTGACTGTCACGGGAGGAGCCGAACTATTCCATGAATCGAACTTGGTCAGCTTCACTGACCTTGTTCTGAAGATGATCTATAATATGTATTCCTGACACTTGGGGGTGATAGACCATTTCCCCTTCTGACAAAACTGTGTCCAAAAGAGTGCCAAGATCAGCATCTTCTTGAAAAAAAAAAAAAAAAAAAAAGCTGCTGTAGTTTGAAAAGAAGGCGTCCCGTAGTGACAGTGCTGCTTCTACCTTCGCATGGACAGGCCTGTCTCGGGCTGCTGGCCGTATGAGTGCCATCTCCAATTAGAAGTCCTCCAGCTTGACAGATTTTGGGTAAGTCTGCTTCTGATCAGCATTTGGAAGGTGTTTCTTCTACCTTCCCCCAGCTAACATTGCAGCTCCGCTAGCTGAGTAATTTTTCCTGGAGCATTAATACATAGGGTCTGTTCATGTCTTAGGAAAATGTTCTAGTAACTCATTTTCTCTTTTCTGCTAAAGTCATTGAATTAAATCATCCTCTCAATGAAACTTTAAAAAATCCATTAATGAAAATGTTAGTGTATTAACAGAGTCCCGTGATATCCATCTAGATTTTAAATATTTATTGGGCAAACAGGAGAAATGGTTAAATCCCCTTATGAAAATCAATCAAACTGCCCCCAAAGCCTGGTCTTATAAATAGTGTCACATGCCAGCCACACTCACCCTCTCATCTGCTTTTCTGGCACTAAATTCGGTCAGCTGAGACCAGGCTACCATGTAAGGAACAGATTAAACTAACATCCATCAAGGTGAAAGATAATTATTGCTTGTGTCAGACAACACCTGCTCTTATAGCATTCCTCCACTTAGCTAAACTGGAGACAGGCTAAACTCTCCACCGAATTTTCCATTTGACAGTCGCTCCAGGCAGTGTGTCTGCAGAACACCCTTGCTATGTTTACATTTTTGAGGCAGATTAAAAATGTCACCTGTGAAATATAACCCGAAAATCTCAAACTGTAATATATTAACATATATAAATATAGGGGCTGGATGGGAGTCAGACCGAAGGGGAAGGCAAACCCTTAGCTGCTTCTGGAGCAGAAATCTTTCATCGTACATCTTTTACGACATTTAACGTGCAGATTGTCCACAGATACTCTTCATACTTCAAATCGTGGTGGCGTTGATCACTCTTCACTTTACAGTTTTAGGATTATTAATCATTTCTCAGCAGCTTGTAGTATTTTCTTACCAATGGAGAGCCAGAAGTCAGGTGCCATTTGGAATATGGGAGCTCTGGGTTTCCTTTCTGTTGTCCCCTTTCCATGGCTATGAAGACATTTGGACCTGAGAAAGGAATCTCTGACCTGGGGCAGAAATGTGAAATGAAGTTTTTTTTTAATTGAAAAGTAACACTGGTGTGGCGACCGCAGGAGTGTTAATGTCATTGCCAAGGATGCTACTTGGGCTGTCCCTTGATGGAAAACAGGAGAACAAAAAGTAGAGGATTGGCCCTGGTGTACCTCCAGGTGTTTAAGCTGGGACATGTTTCCGTACATGTCCGAGAGAGATGAAGAGAAAGCAACACATTAGTTTCTTTGGGGAAGGGTTATGGACCTGCAGCTTTTCTGGGTGTTAATCTTACTCTTAACATCTGTGTTGACTTCAATTACTATTTCTTTTGACATACTCTAAATAAAAGTTCCAGCCCCACTGAAGGTGGAGGGGAAGGAGACTCAAGGCTTCCGTCTAATACAGGGGTACACATAAAAAGGCATTTAAGACACTTAGTTCTTGGGATTACGGTAATGAGTATATTTTTAAAAGTTCCTTTTGTCTCCAACTACTCATCCTCCACATGCACTCAGGTTCCAAGTGCTCTGATGGTTCCTGAGTCTGGTCCTTCCTCTGTCTCCCCACCACAGACACCCCTTTTGCTTTCACTCAGACCTGTGTATTCCCTCGGGGGGACTGCTGTGGAAGCACTCCCTCCTTTTCTTTCCAGTGTCCCCCATCTCAGACTGACCTCTGTGTGCCAACAGTCATTTGTCCCAAACTCAAGTTAGAAGATCACTCCCCTGCTGAGAATGTCTAACCCCTTGATGTTAGGTAGCTGCATTTCTCACCCCTTATTGTGGCCTTCAAGGCCTTTGTAGTCTGGCCTCAACCTTTTAAAATCAGCTGTATCAGTTAGGAGGCTTTTGGCTGCAAGTAACAGAAACTGCGACTCAAACAATGGGAAGCTGGCATCTCACCATCCAGGAAGTACACCTCGTAGGGAGACCACAGGTTGTTGGTTTCAGGGACTCAGTGATATCGGTCAAGGACCAGGTTCTTTTCACCTCCCTGCTCTGTTCTTCTTTGTGTGGTGATTTCATCCTCAAGCTGGGTAGCAAGATGGCTGGAGGGTTTCCAGGCATCACAGCCACACCGAATGATGTACCTGGATGAAGGAATCCAAGAGGAACATTCCTCAGGGCCCTTCTTCCCAGCAGACTCCCCTTCATCTCTCATTGGCCAGACCCGGGCTCATACCCACTCCCCAGTCAGTCACCACTGAGGAGCTGGCATCACTATCAGGGCGGCCGGAGCCTGTTCATCCCCGAGTGGGCACTGGTGCTAGCTTCCCCCGAGGCACATGCTTCCTGGGGGAAAAGGAGGGATCTGAGCAAAACTGCAATTTAGGGAGGAACTGATGCTGGATAGGCGACAAACGCTGTCCACCACCAGGTTTTCTGGCACATGGAGGAATTGACAGTATCCTCAACCCGCCATATTCTGCCACACCAATCATGGCTTTTGAATTTGTTCTCAAAACTGTCTTGCTCTCCCACTTTTTATTTTTTTCTGGAAAACTCTTCTGAATCCTTTATGACTGCATTCGTTTCTTAACGCTGTTGTAACAAATTATCACAGACTTTGTGGCTTAAGACAAAGCAAATTTATTTACAGTTCTTACAGATCTCGAGGTCCGAAATCTAAAATGGGTCTCATGGTGCTAAAATAAAGGTGTTCCTTCGAGAGGTTGGCCACATCATTCTGACCTCTGCCTCTGTCATCACATCTCTTTCTGATCCTCCTCTGTGTCTCTTAAAAGGACCCTTATGGTTACATTGGGCCACCCAAATAATCCAGGATAATGTCCCATCTGAAGATCCGTGACTAAATCATGTATGCAAAGTCGCTTTTGCCATGTAAAGGAACATAGGCACATGTTCCAGGGGATCAGAACACGGACATCTTGAAGGGGGGGGGGGGCATTTTTTTGGCCACCACAATGACGTGGCATAAATGCCACCTTCTCTGCACTTCCCTGATTCCATTCTAAAAAGGTCACCATGGCAGAAACATAAAGAAGAGATTGGAAGGAGGCAGGATATTTGTCAAGCTTGGAGCACTGGTCTCAGTGCCACCTCCCCTGGCTATCCAGGAGAGGCTGGATGACAGTGTTTTGTGGCCACCGTGTCTCTTGGACCCCCTCTCTGCACATGGCCTCTCACCTCTCTTTGTTCTTTGACCTGACGTTGAACTTCCTTCAGGCCTGAGTCAAAGAGACTTTGAACCCAACCCACTGTGGTTTGTGGAGGCATTCGCAAAAGGAAATGAAGAGGAAATTCTACCCACAGGACAAAGTATTGGCTTTATCTGCCCCCAGGTTACAGTGATTTTTCTAGAGTGAGCCTTCCCTTCTGACCATATGCTGTCTTGCCCAGGCCTGGGTTTTTTGTCTATGGACAAAAGTGATTTAGGTCCCACCAGAATGTCTCTCTGTCTCTTTCTCTTCCTAATTGTGTATACCTGTGAGCAGCATGGTGGTGGGCACCATTGCCGTGAAGCGCCTAGCACCCCAGATACAAGTCCTGAGACATGGAAGATCCTTGTAAAGTGGTTTGTTCACAAGTGTTCCCAGGGAAAGCCGGAATGGAATAGGGAATGGGGCAGGGAGGGGAGGAAACCAGCCAAGGGTGCTCTACCAAGCAAAATCTCACAGAGACTAACTTTGGATCAACCCCTCAGGGGAGTTCAGAGACTTGTAGGTCATTCCTGGATTGTCCTGATGAGGGCTGTTGTCATTGATTAAGGGAGGCCTCCAGGGAGACACAAATTCCCAGGTACTTCTGGCTCTGCAGGCACCCAGGGAAAGCAATTCTGATAGCTTGAGGGGAACCCTCCATCAAAAGAGGCACAGGTGCTGTTGGGAATGAAAGCACACTGGGAGCCAATGTGCCTGGAGAGGGTGCTGGGATCCAAGTAGTTCTGGGCAGAGCACCGACATCTCTGCTCTATCAGGGAAGACCCTGTGTTCAGGCCTTTCCTCTCCTTAGGTGGCCTAGTCCACCCCCCGTGCCCCAGCCTGTCATTATTAGCCTCTCTCCCAGTCAGGGCTTCTGTAACACCCCTGGCCCCTAGAGCAGTCTGCTCTTCCCAGGTCCAGGTACCTGGGAAGGTACAGGCCATGCTGTGCTTCTCAAGTTGTCTTGACTCTAGAATCTTAAAGGGAGAAATCCGCTTCCTTTTAACACCCTGAAGTTTCTTGCACTGAGTTTTTCAGTCATCTCAGGAAAGCCTGTTTCCACCAGAAACTACTTCATTGCCTGAGGATGATAGATGTATTTGTCTTTGAGGGAGGCCAGGGATCCACCCTCTGTCTACTGCTATGAGCCAGCCGCTGGGCCAGCCTCCTGAGCACCCAAACAGTGGAAGAGGCCATTGTGTCCCTGCCTAGTCACCTTGTCTTCCTTGAGATTCTCCCCTCCCTTTCCCATCCTTGGAGCTTGACCCCACTCTTGATCCCACTCATTTGCTCTATACTTCCTTATCACTTAGTAGAGGCCAGTTCTGCATTCGAGGCAGTGTAATCCAAAGTTTCTAACTGCTATTCCCTGAGGTTCTACAGTCAGTAGGTGCCATAATCACTTCCTTGGGTATTGACAAATGATGCTGTCCACTCAGGTAACCTGAATGAAGCCTTTCCAAAAACACATTCTTGTTTTTTAAAATGCAGTGACTACTCAGGGCACTTGGGTGGTGCTGTCAGTTACGCGTCAGACTCTTGGTTTTGGCTCGGGTCATGATCTCAGGGTCATGAGATTGGGCTCTGCGCTCAGCGGGAGTCTGCTTGAGATTCTTTCTCCCTCTCCCTCTGCCCCTCCCCGGCTCACTCTCTCTCTGTCTCTCAAAGAAATCTTTAAAATGCAGTGGTTACTTTGCTACTTTTAGTATACTTAAATTACTATATAAGTAATAATACTAATAATTATTAAAACAACAGCTAGTATTTAAGTACTGTGCCATATATTTTACACACATCATTTCATTTTATTCTTTACCCCCAACAATCCTACAAGGTAGGATTTTCCATTACTACCATTACCATTATTATTTCACTGGTGGGAAAATTGAAGCTCAGAGAAGTTAAGTAATGCCCTGAGCTTACAGAGCTGAGACTTTAATCCAGATCTGAGTTCATAAAGCCCATGGTCTGAGTTATCACTCTATATTACCCCTTACTTCATAATGAAGAAGGAGTCTCTTACTCAGAGTTGAGGGCATTTAATAGGAATAGGAATAAATGGATCTGGCAAATGAGAATGTTCCTTCAGAACTTTGGATTCCAATGGTATTTAGTCATCCCATTTATTAGATTCCTTACCCAAGAATTAAGTAGAAAATAGGTTCTTTTCCCCAAATCCCTTTCAGATGTGTTGGCCACCAAAGCAGCCTCCATCACCCCAAAATGAGTCACTATGCAAACCAGTTTTATTTCGACTGTGCTTTTCTGGAAGAAGAGCATAGACCCTCCACATCAGCTCTTTTTAGAGAGATTTCCTGGAAGCCCCACCCAGTAACTTCTGCTTTTGTCTCGTTGGCCAGTCTATGTCAAATGACTTCCCACCCCTAGCTGCAAGGCAGGCTGAGAAATAAGGTTGGTGTTCTGATTGTTTTTTCCTTTTTTTTGAAGTGTGCCCTCCCCAACGAAATCAGCATTTTATTAGGAAGAAGGGGATAATGGATACTGCATAAACAACTAACAGTGTTTTTATACCTCACTCCTGTTTTCATTTCCTTTTCCAATTGAGAGTTCATGGCCCATTATTTCAAACAATCTCGGGTCGATATTCTAAACTCCTTAGCATCTACTCTTTTAACACATTTGGATGTCCCAAAGACATCTAAACTCAGTGTATCCTCAACAGAATTTATCTTCTTCCCAAATATATTCTCACTCGTGAGTGAATGGTACTACTGTTAACCCAGTTATTCAAACCAGAAATATAGCCATCATCCCTGTTTATTTTTCAGCTCTCACATCCAATCAGTCCCAGATCTGTGATTTTGGTTCCCATTTCTCTGATACCCTTTTTTCCATCCTTTCCTTCCTTCATCCAGCAGTGTATGAAAAGCATAACATACCATGATGAAATAAGGTTTATGCCAGTGTTACTAGGATGGTTCAATTTTAGAAAATCTATCAATGTGGGGCACCTGGGTGGCTCAGCATCTGGGTGGTTAAGCATCTGCCTTTGGCTCAAGTCATGATCCCAGGGTCTTGGGATCGTGCCCCGCATCGGGCTCTCTGCTCAGCAGGATGCCTTCTCCCTCTGCCTCCGCCTGCTGCTGTGCTTACTTGTGATCTCTCTCTTTTGCTCTCTCTCTGTCAAATAAATAAATAAAATCTTAAGGATAAAAATCTTAAATAAAAGAAAATCTATCAATGTAGTTCACTATATTAACAAATTAAAGGAAAAATCATAAAATCATAGATCGAGAAAAGCATTTAATAAAAGGGACACTTTTTCCTATAGCTGAAAACAAGAACAAAATACTTGGAAGTTAATTTAGTCAAGTGATGCAAGATATGTACACTGAACACTACAAAACATTGCTGAGAGAAATTAGAGAGGACTTAAATAATTGGAAAGATACCCTGTGTTCATGGATTGGAAGGCTTAATATTGTTAAGATGGCAGTACTACCCAAAGAGGTCTGGAGACTCAATGCAATCATTATTAAAATTCCAATGTCCTTTTTTTTTTTTTGTAGAAATAGGAAAGCTGATTCTAAAATTCATGTGATATTGTGAAGTACTTAGAATAGTCAGAAGAATTTTGAAAAAGAAGAACAAAATTGAAGGGTTTACACATCCCAATTTCAAAATTTACTTCCTAATTTCAAAGCTATAGTAATAAAAACAGTGTGGTCCTGGCATGAGGATAAAAATATAGATCAATGGAATAGAATTGAGAGTCCAGAAATAAAGCCAACACCTATGATCAATTTATTTTTGACAGTGGTGCCAAGATCATTCAATGGAGCAAAAATAGTCTTATCAACAAATGGTGCCTGGACAACTGGATATCCACAAGCAAAAGAAGAAAGTTGACCCTAACCTCACACCATTAAAAAAACTTAAAATGGATAAAATACCTAAATATAAGAACTAGAACCATAAAACTCTTAGGAGAAAACTTAGTTGTAAATCTCCATGACGTTGGATTTGGCAATGGGTTTCTTAGATATGATGCCAAAAGCACAAGCGACAACAAAAATTAGATAAATTGGGCTTTATCAAAATTAAAAACTCTTAAACATCAAAAGACACTATCAAAAAAGTGAAAAGAGAATGCACAGAATGGGAGAAAATATTTTTAAATCATACATTTGACAAGGATCTAGTACCCAGAATATATAAATAACACTGGCACCTGAATAACAAGAAATAAAGCAACTTAATTAAAAAGTGGGCAAATGACTTGAATAGACATTTCTACAAAGAAAATATACAAATGGCCAACAAGCATATGGACTGATCCTGAACATCATTAATCATTAGGGAAATGCAGATGAGAAACACATGAAATACTACTTCATATCCACTAGGATAGTTATTATAATAACAACAAAAGGAAAATAACAGGTTGGCAAAGATGTGGAGAAAATTAAACTCTTGTACGTTGCTGGTAGGGATGTAAAATAGTGCAGACACTATGGAAAACAGTTTGGCAGTTCCTCAGTAAATTCAACATAGGATTACCATATGACCTAATAACTCCATTCCTGGGTAGATACCCCAAAGAACTGAAAACAGGTATTCAAATAAAAACTTGTACATAAATGTTTATAGCAACACTATTCACAATAGCTGAAAGATGGTGAGACAACCCAAATATCAGTCAACTGATAAGTGGATAGACAAAATGTGAATAAACAATATATTATTTGAATAAAGAAGTGCATACATGCTACAGCATATATGAACCTTAACATTATGCTACACGAAAGAAAACAGACAGAAAAAGCCACATATTGTATGATTCCATTTACGAAATATCCAGAATCTGCAAAGCCACAGACTCATAAAGCAGATTAATGATTGTCAGGGGAAGGAGAGAATGGAGAGCAACTGTTTAATGGGCATAGATTTTCTTTTGGGTGATGCAGATGTTCTGGAACTAGATAGTGGTGATGGTTGTATAACACTGCAAATGTATTTAATATCCCCAATGGCAAATTTTATCTTGTGTGTACTTTACCACACAAAAAGGCAAAGATGTCCAAAAGCAAGCAAAGACACATCAAACTTTTAGTAAAATAGGAATAGCAGCTAACTTCCTCAATCTGATAAAGGGTATCTGTTCGAAACCTATACTAATAATATTAAATGATAAAATATTAGAAGTCTTTGCACTATAGTTAGGAATAAGTGAGGATGCACGTATCATCCCTACTACTAGCGCTGGGCTAAAATCCTAGACAATGAAATATGACAAGAAATAAAAAGAAAGTTCTTTTGGGTCTTTAAAACTGAATGCTAAGGTTTTCAGTGTCTTTTGTGTGAAGGTGATAAATAAAGCCTTCAGCATAGGTAAATCCCAGAGGAGATAGCAAAATGAAAGAAAAACAGGAGATCAAGCTTAACTTTGAGAAATTATCATGTGTCTGTAAGGGATGGGGTGGAGAATGGAAAATAAGAATTAGGAAAGGACAGAGAAAAAGAACCAGCATAGGGGCGCCTGGGTGGCTCAGTCGTTAAGCATCTGCCTTCGGCTCAGGTCATGATCCCAGGGTCCTGGGATCAAGCCCCGCGTCAGGCTCCCTGCTCCGCAGGAAGCCTGCTTCTCCCTCTCCCACTCCCCCCGCTTGTGTTCCCTCTCTCACTGTCTCTCTCTCTCTCTCTCTGTCAAATAAATAAAATCTTAAAAAAAAAAAAAAAAAGAACCAGCATAATGTATTTCCTTGGAAACCAAGGTTGGCAGTGTTACAGATTCTATGGTCAGGATATAAATTTTATGAAGAGGCTGAAGAGCACAAACCTGAAAATGCCTTTTTTTTTTTTTTTTGGTCCAGTAGAGGCTATTGGTGACCTTTGAGAAAATGGCCTCAGAGGAGTAGAAATTGGCTTAAAAGAGAGATAGGGAAGGAGAAACAGTGGTGTAGAGCACTCCTTTGAAAATCTGAGTGGTGACAGATAAACAGTAGTGGTGCCTGACATGGGCTTATGTGACAGGGGATGGATGGGGGCTTAGGTTTCCCCATCAGCTCTATAAACTTTCACAAAAGTATTCCACATAATCAGTTTAAGCAAAAATAGTGCTCTTGAGAAAAGCCTCCAGCTTACTCTTCTGACTAGAGTATTGTCACCAGTTTGCTCATATATTGAAATCCCAGAGCCACCGCTATTGAGAAATCATTTTAATTTAGTTGGCTAAGCACCTGCCCTTACCATCTTTATCAGGACACACTCCGAGCCTGGTTCTGGCTCTGAAGTAGTCTCTGTGCTTGATGATATTCTCCCAGCTGCAAAGCTGCGGCAGCTACAGGGATAGTAAAGCCTGAGCAAAAGTCAGTTGGGGGCAAGGCACAACTTCCAAAATTTCTAATTTTCATCTTTCTGCATTATCTGATCAAGACTGTCTGCCATTTAAAGGAAAAATAGCACAAAAAAACCTCTGCCATCTGTATACTTTTTTTTTTTTTGCAATGGGTACATTCTTTTAAGTAGATTAATTTATTTTTCAAATTGAACCAATCCAATTGCTCATCATGTGCCACATGAACAACCACCTCAGGTGGCTTACTGAATTCTGGTCTTCTGTGGCAATGCTGTGTCCTGATTTGTAGAATTCACTTGTAATGCGTTTGGTCCAAATATTTATTAGTTGTGATGGGTGATCTCAAGAGAGCAAATTGTGATTATCTCTTGTTTGGTAAAGAAATATTTTGCCCCATTTTATATTTTACACAATAAGTTTTGATTCTGTTTATTCTAAGTATATATCTGGTACAAAATTCTGTAATGGATTCTGTAGGTGAAATAGGCCCAATTTCGTTTCTCCTCAGGAAATGCTAAAAGATACACACGTTTACCTTGTTGACTTTATGCAAGAATACTCTTGTGGAATGTTCTCTCCTTACCCCATTTATCCATAGTTTCATACTCATGTAGTAGTGCTTGAGTCATCCACCTCTGTGATGGTTTCCCTGATTTCCCCAGACGGAATTGACCTTTCTCCTCTTTGCATATTTAACTTTTTCATAAATTGTATTGCACTTTTTGATAGATGTATTTGTGATGATGGCATTGGTGTTACTGCCTCCGCTGGGCTAGGAACTTCTTGAGAACAGAGACTCTGGCTATCTCATCTTTATGGCCCCAATGCCTAGCTCTTTGCCAGCATGTGGTTCCTCATGAAGTATTTATTGAGTTGGATTCCACTGAACCACTGTTATGGGGATATATGCAAAAAGCCATGGGAGCTCTGAGAAAAAAATTGGCTAGGCCTAGAATTCTGTAGGCACGGGGAAAGGGTTTTAATGGTAGAAGAAGCAATAAGTATAAATGCATGGAGATATAAAAGGTCATGCTTACTTGGAGAAAGGTGGGAATTCAGTGTGATGGGAACATAGAGGCTTGAGCAGATGGTTCGATCCTGATGATCTGTCCTCTGAGATATGTGGACTTCAGTAACAGAGGTCCAAGAGAGATTTTTAAGCAAGAGAATGACATAATGAGATTTTGTTTTTTAAAAAGCTAACACTGGAACCCTAATATAAACTGTGGACTTTGAGTGATAATGATGTGTCAATATTGATTCATCAGTTGTAATGAATGCACCACTCTGGTGGGGAATGTTGATGGTAGAGGAGGCTATACAAATGTAGGGGGTAGGGAGTATGTAGAAGATCTCTGTACCTTCCTTTTTAATTTTGCTGTGAACCTAAAACTGCTCTAGAGAATAAAATCTATTTAAGAAAAAGAAAGGGAACTCTAGCAGTATTGGCCTTCTAATGGGTGGCCTTTGTGAGATCATTTCCTTTGTGTGTTCCAGAAGTGGGAGGGGCTAAATTTTTCACTGGGCATGATGACCGTCAATTGTCACAGTCCTAGGCATGGTCTTCTGACCAGAAACCAGAAGTGAAAAGGAAGACCTTAGCAGGGTGTCAGAAGTTTGAGCCTAGAAAAATAGATCTCATGTTTTTCAGGGGAAGTATTAAACTGGACAAGCCGAGGGCCAGAAGGGCAAGGTTGGATCCAGAAGCCACTTGGCCATGAGACAACAAAGAATTGGAAGGGTGAGAACAAAGGCAAGAGTATCTGTGAAGTTGGGAGGTTCTGCAAGTGGCCAGAAGCAGTTAGTTTCTTTTAGGATTACAGATATGGGCGTTAAATGAATCTTTGTTGCTTCTAAGGGGATTCCTTAAAAAGCAGTGTGGTGTGGGCTTTAGAACAAATCATCTTCATTTTTAACTCTTTCTCCACCATGTCCCAGCTGTATTCTTTGGATGAGTTTCTTAATCTCTCCATACATCAGTCTCCTAAAATGAGGATAATGATGCCTCATATGATGACATAGGATTATTGTGAGGTTTAGAAGTAGTATATATATAAATAATTAGTGTATGTATAAACATTTAGTAAAATACCTAGAAATAATACAGGAATTGCTATTATTCTTAGTCTGTATTAAAAATTTTTAATTTTCTCAAGGGAAGATGTATAGAAGTCTCTTGTCTTTAAAGGATTGGCATGTCGTTCACTTAGGAAAAGCTATTCCTTTGCTAGTCTGAATTTCCTAGAGTGTGTGGCATGGTTCTCATGCTACATCTTGTCTGTAGAAGATTCTGCTAGTGGCTCTGCTCCCCACTTGGGCTGACCTCACTGAGGAGGCCTCTGCATTGTGTGGCTGTGGGAGGCCTGGCCTTTGGTTTTGTGAGCGCCCAGTGTCTGCTGAGACTGCTCCTGTTTGTGGCTTGGCCTCTCTGCTTCCCACTCCGCCTATGAGGAGCCATGCTGTCTGTTCTAGGAGCCAAGCCTGTCTGCTACTGCTGGTTCCTGGGAATCAGCCACTTCCCTCTTCTGGGGAAGCACATCATCACAGCATGGATGACCGCCACTGGGAAACTCACCCCTGCCTGAAATAAGGCAATTTCAAAGCAGCAATGCAGGAAAGCAGATTATGAGCTTAATGTACTCTGGTGTGTCTACTAAGTGTGTCTCCCCATCTCAGCCATGGTGTATACCCACGGGTGGGGAGAGAGAGAAAGAGGACCTCAGATCATCATGAAGTTCTCCAAAGAGCTAGCTTATGGCCAGAACTCTTGACATGGAACAAGCTGCTATAAAATTCAGTTTAATTGAGAGTTGGGAGAAAAGTCAAATAACAGCAGGGAACAAAAATTTCCCTCAGGTAGGAAATGGTCTTTGAGCCTATCCAGGCAGAAGGTAAGATTCTGAGAGCATGAGTTAGCAAAATTAAGGTAATAAACATGAGAATCAACTTGATTAGCATTATAAAGGAACAGAAAAGGAGAGAAAAGAATGAAGAAGAGAGGGGGTGGCAACTGCAAAGCAACTGGGAGAAGCAGTAGAGCAGGGTGGCAGGAGACTTTTAAGAGTTAGAATGTCTAATACTGGATTTCAGGTTTGGGTCATAGCATTTGGTCTACGGTGGTGAATGGTCCATGTGCACTTGAAAAGAATGTGTTTTCTGCAGTTGTTCAGTGCTCCATAAATGCGAATTAGACCAAGTTGTTTAATAATGTTGTTGAAATCTATACATTTACTTACGTTTTTGTCTTCTTGTGCTATCAGTCACAGAGAGATGAGTGTTGGTCTCTAACAATAATTGTGGATTTATCTATTTCTCCCTTTAATTCTGTCAATTTTTGCTTTGTGTATTTTGAAGCCCCATTATTAGGTGCATATACAGTTAGGATGGTTATATTCTCTTCATTAATGATTGTGAAATGTCTCTATCTCTGGTAATTCTTTTTGTCTTGAAGTATACTTTATCTGGTGTCAACATGGTCAGTGTTTGTATCTTTTTTCCATCCTTCTTTCAACCTGTCTGTGCCTTTATATTTAGTGTATGTCTCTTGTAAACAGCACAAAGTTGGGTCGGACAATCTCTGACTTTTAATTGGAGTGTTTAGTCCATTTATAGTTAATGTAATTATTGATATGATGTGTTAAAATCTATAATCTTGCTATTTTCTATTTGTCCCCTCTGTTTTTTGTTTCTTGGTTTCTAATTTTCTGCCTTCCTTTGGGTTAACTAAAAATTTTTTTAGTATTCTGTTTCTTATATTGAATTTTTAGCTATATCTTTTTGTTTTATTCTTTTAATGGTTGTTCTAGGGACTATAATATGCATCTATCTTTATCTTAATCACAATCTTCCTTAAGTTAATATTCTACCACTTTGCATATAAGAAACTTGAAACACGACTTGATTTCATTTACCTTCTCCCATCCTCATGCAATTATTCTTCTACTTTTTTTTTTTACATAAGTTGTAAACTATACAATAAGTTCTTGTTATTTTTATTTTTTGAAGATTTTATTTATTTATTTGACAGAGAGAGACAAAGCGAGAGAGGGAACACAAGCAGGGGGAGTGGAAGAGGGAGAAGCAGGCTCCTCACTGAGCAGGGAGCCTGATGCAGGGCTCAATCCCAGGACCCTGGGATCATGACCTGAGCCGAAGGCAGACGCTTAACGACTGAGCCACCCAGGCGCCCTGAATTCTTGTTATTTTTGCTTTAAATAGTCAATTATCTTTTAAGGCACTTAAGAAAAGGAAGAAAAATAGTCTTTTCTCTTTACCCATATATTTATCATTTCCAGTGCTTTTCATTCTGTCATATATTTCATATAATTTCCCACCTCTCAAAGAATTCCTTTAGCATTTCTTATAGTGCAGTTTGCTGGTGATAAGTTCTCTCAGCTTTCCTTTATCTGAAAATGTTTTGATGTTACCATAATTTTTAAGGGGTAGTTTCTCTAGATATAGAACTTTAGATTGACAGGTGTTTTTTTTCCTCTCCAACATTTAAAAATTATATGTCACTGTCTTCTGAAATCCACTGTTTCCTATGAGCAATCTGCTACCATTTGTTTGGATGTCTCCTTACATGTAATACATTTTTTCTCTGACTGCTTTTCAGATATTATCATTGTCTTTGGTTTTTAGAAGTTTTACCTTGATGTGCCTAGATGTGGCTTTCTTTGATTTTATTCTGTCTGGGGTTTCCTTAGTGTCTTAGATCTGTGACTTGATCAAATAAGGAAAAATTTTGGCCAGCATTTCTTCAAGTATTTTTCTACCTAGTCCTCTTTTCTCACTTTTCGAGATTTCAGTTACATATTAGGCCAGTTTATACTTTACCAGGGGTCATTAAGGCTCTATTTTTTTTCCCAATCTTTTTTCTCTCTGTTACTCTGTTTGTGTAATTTCTATTAACCTGTCATCAAGCTCATAAATCCTTTTTCCTATATTGCCAAATTTCCTTTTAATACTCAATGAATTTTTTTTTTTAAGTTTTTTTTTTTTCAGTTTTAGGAATTCCTTTTTATTTTTTTTTTTTTTTTAGAGTTTCCATATCTTTCCTGAAATCCCCCATTTCTTCATGCATTATATTAATCTTTTCCAATAGATTCCATTTTATCAGCTTTATTTATTTTTATTATCTGTTCATATTTGTCAGAGTTATTTTTAAATTGTCTGCTAATTCCAACATTTGGTCATCTCTGGATTTGTTTCTATTGACTGCTTTTCTTTCTTTCCATGTCTTACTCACATTTTCCTGCTTTTTTCACCTATCTAGTAATTTTTTGTTTGACAAAATACAAAAAGCAAGAAATACATCACAGAGATTCTGGGTGTGTTTTTGTCTTACAAAGAGTATTGAATTTGGTTCTAGTTGCCAGAACACCTTGATCCTGTGAGGGCTTGGTTTATGCTTTGTTAGAGTGGATTTATTTGGATTTTGCCCTTAGTTTTAGAGCATAAACCTTTAGTATTGGGATGTGATCCTTACCCTAAGGTGTGGCTCTTTTGGGTTTCAATGGAAGGCTCAAGGTGTTTACCAACTCCCTGTAACTTGTTGCGACTTGAATTCCAAACTCTGGATCCCCCCACTGGATAGCTGCTTAGTTTTTTCAGTCCTCCAATTTTCCTTCCACTGGGTTCCTGTAGACTTTCCCAGGAATGCACAGCTTGGGGGTTGGTCAAAGAGTTGAGGAGAATTTATAGGGAAAATTTGAGGCCCCTGCTTTGGACTCATGGTTCCTTTCAATTTGCAGCTGCTATGACAGCCCTGAATTCCAAATTCTGACTCTTCAGCCTGACAAAACTGACACTTTCTGCTTGAGCTCCATCTACCCTGTACCGTGCAGACTGAGGAGTGCCCTGAGGTGAAAATCTATATAAAAGTAGATTTCATCCACTTCAGTTACTATCTTTTACAGTCTGTCCCTTCCAGTTTCTGCTGGCTTTGGTTTGGTTGCTCTCTAGTGCCTCTGAACTGTTATTTTTGTTTTGCCCCCGGTTCATAATTATTGATAAGAAGGATAGTCCAATATAAGCTACTCCAACCTTACTGGAAGCCAGAAGTTCCTGAGTGATTCTTTAAAAATTGGACTTCCTATAATGGCTTCCTATCTTGGTTTGAGTTCTCTCAGAAGCAGATTGTAAGAATTTTTAGTGTGATTTTTAGTGATTTTAGTTTTTTTTGGGGGGAGATAATCCCAGAAAACACCTGTAAGGGAGTGGAGATTGAAGCATAGAAGCCAATGAAGGGTGTGTTATTAAATAATGAGCTATGGCTGAAGCTCAAATCTGCTGAGGAACACTGAGAGACAGTGAGGCCATGCCTCAGTTACCCCAACCAAGGTACATGATATGGTGTTTATCCACCAACTCCCTGTATTTATCCTGAAATGGTGGTGGCACTTATCCACCAATGCCCTGCCAGAGAGAGCGTCCTGGGGACAATGAGCCCCATAACTTTTGGCCTGCCCTGCAGGCAGTCTTCAGGCAGACAGCCACAGTAAGCAATCTTTTGTGTTTAGATGTGAATGCTGAGAAGATAAGGGTGGGACACCTACATGTCTACTACTCCATCCTACTATGAAAAAAAATCAAAACTTGCTATCTGTCTTAAAAAGTACTGCCTACCATTTCTACTTCATTCCTTACCATTCTTCCTCTCATTCACTGGGACCCAAGCGCAGGACTTTGTTTTTTTCTTGAGCTCACAAGCTTACTTTTTCTTTAAGGTCTGTGTACTTGCTGTACTCTGCCTTGAATACTCTTTAGACATTGGCTCCTGTTCTACATTCAGTGTTATCTTCTCAGAAATGTCTTTCCTGATCACCTTGTTTAAAGTAGCCTCCAGCTCCCTTCTGTTACAGCCCCCTATCTTAATTCTATGCATATCACTTATCATACTGACTGACTTTTTTTGTTACTTATACATTTGTTTGCCTATCATCTCTTTTTCCCACCAGTATAAAAGTTGTGTAAGAGCAAGAACCTTGTTTATCTTGTTGCAACTGTTAACTCCTGAGCTTACAATAAGAGCTACAAATATTTGTTGAATGAATGAATAAATAAATGGACGGATGAATGTACTAAAGTTTGTAAATAAAATAAATTGCAAATAAAAAAGTTAAGGTGGAAGCAACCCAAGTGTCCCATCAGCTAGCAAATGGATGAACAAAATGTGGTATATACATATAAGGGAATGTTATTCAGCCCTAAGAAGGAAGGAAATTCTGACACATGCTTTACCATGGGTGAACCTTGAAGACATTAGAGTAAAAAAATAAGCTAGTCACAAGATGACAAATATTGAATGATTCCACTTATATAATGTACCTAGAGTAGTCAAATTTATAGCAACAGAAAGTAGAGTGGTGGTTGCCAAGTGCTGGAGGGAGATAAGAATGGAGAGTTAGTGTTTGATGGGTACAGAGTTTCCACTGAAAAAGAGGAAAAGTTCTGGAGATGAATGGTGGTGATGATTGTACAACAGTGTGAATGTACTTAATGGCACAGAACTTTACATTTAAATTGATAAATTTTATGTTATGTATATTTAATTATAATAATTTTAAAAAATTTTGTTACTTCTCAGTCTCCAGAGAAAGATTAAACTTGGATTTGAAATCTGATTCAGTTGTCACTGACAGTACCATCTTTTTTTTTTTTTTTTTTTTTTAAAGATTTTGCTTATTTATGAGAGAGAGAGAAAGCATGAGCGAGGGGGAGGGGCAGAGGGAGAGGGAGAAGCAGACTCCCTGCTCAGCAGGGGCTTGATCCCAGGACTCTGAGATCATGACCTGAGCCAAAGGCAGACGCTTCGCTGACTGAGCCATGCCGGTACCCTCTGACTATCATCTTGAGCAAGTTATAGTATGAAATTTCTATGAACCAGTCTCTTCACTTATAAAATAGGAATAGTGATAGTATTTACGCTATTGGTTTGTTATAGCAATGCAGTGTTTCCTGGACTCATAAATCATTTTACGAATTATTAAAACTTCAAAATAATTTTGAAGTCTGATATTAGATTGATATTCTTTGTCAATAATATATTAAAATCAGAACACACCCAAACAAAACTTTCATTCACTTTGATCACTTCCTAAAAGGAAAAGCACTTTACTGCAAAAAGGAGTCCAGAAAGAGAACAATCTCAAAATAAAGAACATTTAAAAAAATTATTGAAAGTTTCCAATATCAATAATTATAGATGAGGTAATTCATTATAGATGAAAGTTTCCAATATCAATAATTATCGATGAGGTAATCAATCCTCCTGCTGAGGATAACTAGAAAAGCTAAACAAAATATATTTTTAAAAAAATCATTTGGAAGCATCAAAGAGACAAAGAGAGTGAAGAACTTCTGGTCCAAGATCCAGGAGAAGGAAATCCAGAAAGGTGATCCTGCACTTGAGGTGTTTGTGGAATCTGGACAAGGTGATTAAGAGGGTGATCAGCACTTTTAACAGTCTGTTAGGGCTAAAGGAACAAAAGTTGGAATTCATCTATAAAAACGGTTGGCTGTGCCCTCTTACCACTGCCCCTTTGGGTTGAAATCTTCAAAGGTTTTCCATTTGGAGAAAAAGGGAATTTTGGGCTTTTTAAATCTAGATTTGAATGGTATCAGTCCTTGAAATTGGATTAAGGTAAGAACATTAGACACAGTTGAAGAGAGAATTTATGAAATGGAAGATATATCAGTGGAAAAGATCCAGAATGAAGCATAAAAAGACAAAAAAAAGGGGGGGGGGGTGTTTAGAAAATACAGATGAGAGGGTAAGAGACATAAAGGGTCCTAACATACATGTTTTTGGAATCCCAGAAGTACAGAGGAGAGGAAATGGGGCAGAAGTGATATATGAGGAGTTAAAGTCTGAAAATTTTCCTGAACTGATAAAATCATCAGGCCACAGATTCAAGCCCAAACAGGTTAAATATAAAGAAACACACACCTGGATACATCAGTAACTACTTAAAACCAAAGACAAGATAAATGCAGCCAGAGAAAGGGTATAAAATACCTAAAGGAGCAACAACTAGACTAACATCTAACTTCTCAAAGGAAACAATGAATGACTTTTTAATAAAACAATGGAAGTCAGAAAACAATGAAATTATATCTTTGATGTGTTGAAAGAAAAGAGCTGCCAACCTACTATTCTAAACCTCAAAACATATCCTTTAAGAATGACAAAAATTAAGAAAATGTATCATCAGACTGCAAAAAAGGAAATATAAAATGGTGTTCTCTAGGCAGAGAAAAAATTATCCCAGATGGAAGCTCAGAGATATAGGAAGATATAAGAGCAACAAAAAGGCAAATAGTTGGTAAATCTAAATTAATATTGACTGTATAAACCATCATAATATATAGTGCAGGTCAAAATACAGCTGATCCTTGAACAATGCAGGGGGAGAGACACTGACCTGCCCCCCACACATAGTCGAAAATTTGCACATAACTTTTGACTACCCCAAAACTTTACTGATGGCTTACTGTTGACTGAAAGCCTTTCTGATAACAGAAACAGCTGGTTAACACATATTTTGTAGGCTATAATGTACTCAATACTGTATTCTAGCAATAATAACTTTCTTGGTCTTTTTAGGCTATGTGGTTTGTCTGAATTTTTTCAAATTGTTGCAAATCTCCAAAAATTTTTCCAATATATTTATTGAAAAAATCCATTTGTAAGTGGACTAGTACAGCTCAATCCTGTATTATGTAAGGGTCAACTATATAGATAAAGTTAAAATACATAATCATGGCATAACATGGTATAGGAGGGGTTAATAGAAAAGGAGTAAAAGTATCAACACTAGTACTTGATAAGTCAGGGGTACATGTTATAATCTATAAAAAACAGTCTAAGTGTATATATTTCCAGGCAAATTGGTAGGACTGGTGGGGTAATAAAATATTGGATTAATTCAAAAGAATACAGGAAAGGAGGCAAAAGGAACATAGAATAGGCAGGACAATTAAGAAAGCAAATTATAAAATGGTAGGTTTAAACCCATATAAATCAGTAATTACATTAAATGTCAATGGATGAAGCATTCAATTAAAAGACAGAATTGTTTACAAGGGCATATGTAGGACATAAGAGAGAAAGCCTGCTGGACTCCATGTGGCTGGGGTGTGGCGTAGGGGTACTGAGGTTCTTATTGTCAAAGGCGGAATAATAAAAATAAAATCATAGGTAATTTTGTTAAGTGTTTATAAAGGACTAGACTAAACATTTTATGCAGCCTATCTCAATGACAGTGTCCAGCAGACTTTGTCAGCTCTCTCAGGAGCAGCCACCACAGGGTGGTGGTGGGCACGCGGTGGTAACAGGAGTTAGCACCAGGCTGCGGGAGAGCTTTCTGGGCACATTTGCTCCCACATCCAGGAGGTGATGTTTTGGTTTTAAAATAAAACCTCTGCAGGAATCAATCTGATATTTAGTCAAACAAAATAAACCTTCTTTCCCAGGCTCAGCCTGCCAACCCTTA
The DNA here is from genome assembly GCF_002201575.2 of Neomonachus schauinslandi. Taxonomy (NCBI): domain Eukaryota; kingdom Metazoa; phylum Chordata; class Mammalia; order Carnivora; family Phocidae; genus Neomonachus; species Neomonachus schauinslandi. The sequence goes on from NC_058408.1 coordinate 120,862,397, forward strand.
ACTCTCAAGCTCAATCAAAATTTGGGATGTGGAAGCAAGGAAACCTGAATGACATCACATTGACTTAGCCATCAAGAGGTGCGAGGGAGAATAAGCTTTAGAGCCAGGGATTTTATCCTAACTCTGCTCTTTCCAGCTGTGGGACCTTGCAAGTCAACTAGCCCACCGGAACTCAGTTCTTCGGTAGAGTGGGGGTCCCCTAACTGCCTCAGTGGTTGTGAGAATGTTAAATGAGCCACTGTGAATGAAAGCTTCTCTGTCTTCTACATGAAACTTGCCCTTTGCACTTGTTCTATGTGCGTAATCCAGCACCTAAAACCCCAAATCTGAGGTCACTTTGTCCAACACTTCTGTTTTGCAGATGAGAAAACTGAGGCACAGAGAGGCCAAATGCTAGCTGTGTGATCTTGGGCAGATTGCTTAATCTCTCTGGTACCAGTTTCCTCATCTACAAAATAGAACCAGTAATAGGAGCCTCATTGTGTTTTTGTGACAATTGAAAGTAAAAAAAAATATGTTAAGGATCTGGTACTTGGTAGACATTTGATGTATTGTAGTGGCTACTATTTTTTTTATTTTTTTAAAGATTTTATTTATTTATTTGACAGAGAGAGAGAGAGAGAGAGAGATAGTGAGAGCAGAAACACAAGCAGGGGGAGTGGGAGAGGGAGAAGCAGGCTTCCCACCGAGCAGGGAGCTGGATGCAGGGCTCGATCCCAGGACCCTGGGATCATGACCTGGTGGCTACTATTTTTTGCAATGATTTAAAAATAAATATTATTATCATTTCATGTAGCATTTTGCAAAGTCATTTGCTCTGAGGTATTAAGCACTGGCAGGCTGCTGCCACTCAGTCACAAACCCTGGAGTTGGTGGGTTATCCTGGGGAGACCTTCCTCATGGGGTCAGGTAGAGTTCAGTGAACTAGCAGAGAAGCGTGATTTTAGACGCTCCAAGGTACATCCACTCCTCTCCTCTCCACTCCCTCTGCCTGTTATTAAACTGGTAGTTTTTACAACATCAATAAAGAACTTTCCTACCCAATTACCCCAGACAATAGGCTGAAAAGCAGTTTCGACTATGAAAACTTCGTGTTGGGTTCATTTAAATTGTTTTGCTGTGTCAAATCCTCACTTGAGTTCAAAAGTTCAGCTGAACCATGAACTTTGTAATTTCACAGCAGGCAGTTCTACAAATATAGTGGAAAGTGAAAAAACATACAATATTTAAGGTGGGCTTGTCGTAGTGTATGTAATCTGGTTAGGAACGGGTGTGTGTGAAACAGCCCTTAATTTACAGCGCAGAGTAACACATCAAAAAGAAAGGGAAACAAAATTAAACCAAACTGTTCCTTGAATTACCTGACCTCCAAGGCTTCCGAGGGAACATTTGTGACGAATCATTAGTGGACAAACTAAGGCCAGCTAATCTTCTTAATAAATTGTGAAGTCTCGTATACCTCTTGGTTTTAGTGGTGGCTTTTCTGCCTGTCTGGAAGCGGCAGCATATCAAAACAAAAGGGTCATGACTTTATGTATTTGTTAAAGTTAGAATCCATGTTCTCATGTAACTCAGGCTTGATTTGACCTGGTTGGTTACACAAGTGTGGGTGAAGCGAAAGTTTCACAGGAATGAGAATAATGCTGTGCTTTCACTTGCCTACCAATAAATACACACACACACACACAAATGAAGTTCAAGAACCCCTCGTTTTGTAAGCCTTGTGTTTGTGCAGTTTTGCCTTCAGGGGTAAAGCAAACAAGATAACAAACTCCCTTGGGTTAGGGTGTCTTTCAGCTTGTTCCCGGCACGTCCTCAATACCACGGGACATGACTTCATGTTGCATCAATATTTTCTTCGTTTGTTGCGAGGAAATGTGTTTCCCACTGTTTTTTACAGTGCAGCGTGTACACGTGAAGGGACAGCTTGAGGCAGATAGTTTGGGGCAAGGGTGTCGGTCTGACCAAGGTGGGTTTTCATACAGCAGCTGTTTATTCCCCTTTATTTACCAAGGGGTTGGTCTGTGGGTCAGGAGACGAGCGCTGTGCTTGGTCCATTTGTGGAAGCAGAGAGGAAGAGAAGAGGTGAGAAGGTCAAGTCCTGTGACAGATGGCTCCTCATGAGCTAAATGAGACCTGCTTTTTGAAAGCGGTTTCCCTCTTTTCTGACTTTTGTCTCTAAGTTGCCAGGATTTTAGCTCTAGGCAGCTTAGAACACTTCTTAGAGAAGTCCCCCAGTGGAGACAGTCAGATGATATCCTGTTGTCCTTACCAGTGTGCTTTTCCACACGAGAAGGTCTTGTCCAGTTCAGTCAAGAATTGGTGAAACTTTCTGTTTTATTTTCCAGACATAAATCATCACAATAAACTCAGTGCCTTCAACTGAGAACCGCAACAAAAAAGCGGAGAGGGTAGAGTTAGACTGTGAATTTGGTTGACCTAGTTAAAGGTGGTCTGTCTTCCTGGGGTGTAAGGCTGGAAGGGGAAGCAGGGATCACTGCCTTTGTGGCCGGGTGAACTGGGCTGCCCAGATTTGACAGCCTGGCTTCTGGTTGACCTGCCCTTCATAGTGGGGCTGTGTGTCTCCTGATGAGGCCAGTGCAGGAGGGGAGTTGGTGGCATTCTTTTAAGGGCTTGTAAGATAGTGAATAATGACAGGAGTTTTTGTTCATTCAGAAAGCATTTATGGAGAATGCACTTGAGGGGAACGATGGGCATCTGTCAGGCCGACTTTGGGTGGGAGAGAAAGAGACTGCTGTAGGGGAGACACTAGGGGGGAAGGAGGCAAATGGGGGCTGTAGTCTGGTCTGTGCCCCTTGGTCATGTCTGTAAACAGAGGGATGGGGGTGTGGGCTCTCAAGGGATAGAAGTGTGCGTGGCAGTGACCCCAGAAGCAAAGAGAGATGTGTGGGAAAGCAGGGAAGAGAGAAGACTTCTGAGGGGGTCAGCCTGAGAAGATCTGCACAGGCTTTGGAAGGGCTGAGTTTAGGGTGTTTGAGTGGTGGGAATAGAGGTGAGGGGCGGCATTTCAGATGCAGAAAGAATCTGACTTTTACTCACTGTGGGTCTCTGCTCTGTCCCTGTGACTTACCTGCCTATATGGCTTTTACTCTGCATTCATTTTTAGGACCAGACCCCAAAAGCTGTTCAGAGGTCACCATAACTAGCAGTTACTTGTCATCTTCTTTGCATCAGTATTTTCATATATATTATTTGTAATCCTTCAACAGTCCTACTAGGTATGTGCTAGGATCTGTAGCTTGTAATTGAGGAGACAGACGGCCAGACCTGGGTGCACCCACCTACAAGGTGGCAAAGATGGTCTGGGAGCCAGCTCCCTTAATGTTGGGCCTCAAGAGGAGGGGGTCTTCCCCTGAGTCCTTGGGTGCTGGGGACAGAAATGGCTGCCTTTGTGGATAGCCATGGGCTACCAGGAAGATAGCTTGTGTTTACACTTTCATGCTCTGGGATGGATTTGAGAAGTTCCAGGCTGTCCTCAGGTGACATCCTTGGCCAGGTGGGTCCCAGCATCCTTTCTGCAGCCACAAGATGGCAAGATTTTGAACCTGGATTCCCATCCAACAAGACTTTGCAAAAAAGAATAAAGTTCTTTTTTAATGGACTCGTTAAGTCCACAATTGTTCGTGAAAACTGTCAGTGATGAGAAAAGCAAAAGTGGAAAAGCAAGCTCAATTTGCTATGCACTTCTCAACTTCTATTCCATTCTCAGGGACATGAGCCTGCTTGGGTGGTGCTGAAGGCAATGGCCCATGGTATCCATGTCTGGATCATGCAATCCATCCTTTGCACCAGAGCAGATTGGCCATGGGGGCTGCCAAGCTCTGAACCAGGTTGAAAAAATCACCTGTGCAGTTTGGGAAAGTTTGACTTTGGGAATCTGAGCAACTGAGTGTAGGGAATATTGAAACTAAAAAGGCAGGGTACAGAGGTGTTGAAAGGGGAAGCCATTCTAGAAAGCGAGAACAGCTTGGTCAAATCACAAAAGTGACAGGGCCTCTCCACCAGCGCGCTACCTTGCCCAGAGTGGAAAGTCAGGGCAGGGGCTGGGGAGGAGGGTGTGGCACCCACACTGGAGGGCTCAGGGAGACCCTCTGATGCTGGGCTAAGGGCTTTGGTCTGTAGATTATAGGAAGCTATTGAAAATTAAGTATGGGGGAAGGAGGCAGGAAGTATATTTCTAGAATATTAACCTGTGGAAGGGTGCACAATGGATTGAAGGATATGAATCTGGCAACTAATTAATGTCAGACAATAATCAAATGTCATAATCACAGTTTGGGCTGCCTCTTAAGATAATACAAAGATGATCATTATATGAATAACTTGTGTCCCTGCTGTCTCCTCTGTTCTCAACTGATTGCTGGTTTCTATTTATGAACCACGTATTATTTACCACTTCTGTTTTAACTGTGTGCTTGTCCCTCTGTTCAGCACCAGCAGCCTTCTGCTTCATATAGTTATTTATACGTTTGTCTCCACCACTGTAGCACCTCCCTGAGGAATCCAAATTTTCAATTTGAGTCTGTTTCCTAGAGCATGCCCGGACTAAGATTACTGGAGCCAAGGAGATCTCTATCAAAGAAATAGCAACCCTGCCTCCTGGTTCCTGAACTTGGCTTCTAGGGTGGAATCTATTATTAAATAAATAAGGTATTAACCAAATCAAACAACTTTTAATGACCCAGAAAAAATAATTCAATTCACAGAAAAAAGTCAAGAGAAGAGCAGACATCTCATCAACACGGCTTGCAGGGGAGCTGAAGAATGCTGGTAGCAATGTGTTTTCACAGTTCATCTTGCAAGACTCCCGTGCAGTTTCCTGGAGAAGCTGGACTCCTGCCCTCCAGAATTTTTTTTACATGTGCTCATGGATGAGCAAAAGAACTAGAGGTCATCCTTCCTTCCTTCCTTCAGTATGTATCATTGAGCCTCACCGTGTCAGGGTGTGGGGAGGCAGATGTGCCAACCAAGCCAGTGTGAATAGGGGTCCTGCAAAGGCTGGTTCAGAGCAGAGAGAACCGTCAGCTCTGCCGTGGGCGGGGGAGGGGGGAGTAGGGAGGGGTGGCGCAGGGGTCCTGGAGGTCTTCCTAGAGGAGATCAGTTTTGGACTCGGCCCTTGAGGATGAGAAAGTCCAGTGGCATGGAGTGAAGGGAAGAACATTTTAGGCAAGGGACACTGCAGGGACAAAGACAGAGGCTTGGGTTTTTTTTTTAGCAGGGCTGCTACTGGCAATTTGGCCAGGACTGTTAGAGGACAGTTACACTGCATGGGGTTTATGTCCCTTCACTACCTAGCACCCCATAGTGACAACCAGAGCCTTCCAGACATTTCCAGCAGCCCGGGGTGAGAGGCGCTCTGGGGGGGAATCAGTGCCACCCCGCATGAGAACCACTGGAGGGAGTTCTTGAGATTTGAGTGGGAGGGAGTCACTAGTAGGCCCTGGTTTAAGGAATGTAGGACCTCTTCCTTAGAGTATGGAGAACCAGTGCAAATTCTGGACAAAGGAAAGACCTGGTCAGAGGGGATTTGGGTTTATAAAGGTCCCTCTGATCTCATGGTGAGGGACAGATTACAAGAGGCAGAGTCTGAAAAGTACAAGGTGGATCCCTCCCTTCCCTATTTCCTTCCTTCCTTCCCATCTATTTTTACCAACACACAACTAGTAAGTTAATTGTTCCCTGGTATCCTTGGGCCATTCACTTAGGTATTTCAAAGAATGGAACATCTTTCCCATGAACTGCTGTGCTTCCTGGAAAACTGCTTTTCTGAAGTGGTTGTGAATGATCTCAGCTGCCACACTCAGGTCTTGCGCTTTGTTTAATCTTCACATTATGAGGCAGGACTTATTGCACCTGTTATATGGATGGGGAAACTGAGGTTCAGAAGTCTGAATCCAAATCCTAGGCTTGTAACCACTCTACTATAGTGACTGGGGAGTTTTGGTTAGCATTTCACTATTGATTTTTCTTTTTCTAATCAGCAGTGTGGTACCCAAGGAAACATCTCTGAGAGATGGGGCCTGGTTCTTTTGCCTTGCTTTTCTCTTTTCCATCAGCTTTCTGCAATGATGAGAACTGTCCCTCATAAGCCTCAGCACTGGGCCACCGTGCTATAGTTAGAGCTTTTGCCTGATGTAAGAGGCCCCAGGCTTTCAGTTCCCCTTTGGGGAAAAATTATTTTACAGAAAATCACTCACTGCCCCCAACATGTTTAGCCAAGATGTTCTCATTTTCTGGGAGCCAGAATAAACTGGCAGGGTGCTAGAGTCAATGCCGGCTGGGACCCACGTGTGCTTCCGCTGGCCGGAGAGTGATAGACGAGGCAGCAGTGTCCTTCAACTCAGACTTTCTCCCGGCCTGATTTATTGCTCCCGTCTCTCGCTCTGGCTTTTTGCTAAGATTTCCTTCCAAAATCTTCACTGCGGATCCAGGATTGTCCATGTGCGTTTTTGCTTTGCCACTGTTGACGGAGAGCTTTGGGTGAGTGCCCTGGCGCCACCCACTCCTGCCCTATCTGCAGGAGTCATCTTTCATCTGTCAAAACCCAGATCTGTTCACATGCTGTGAAGGGTGGCTCCTGTCCAAAGCCACTTCCACCCCTTCCCCTGCTCCTGCCACATGGTGGCTGAGCCACCGGCTTCAGAGGCTTGAGGCTGCAGCCCAGTCTCTTTGAACCCGCACCCAGTGTCTCCTAGTACGCTGTCTGGCCCCTTGCATCAGAGATCTCTCTGTGAAGTAATGCAGGAATGTTTTCTCAAGAGGACCAGAGTAGCCGTTTATTTCGGCTCCACCATATTGACTCAAGGAAATCTCTTCCTTCTTCTTTAAATTGTTCCTGGAGTCAGCAGGGTTTTTGTGCTCAACCATTTGCCCAGGGCAAAACCCCTTCCATCCAGCCCCTCTGGATTGTATTTGCCAAAGTGGGAAAACACTCAAGCAAAATATCTTCCCCAGAATAAGTGAAAGACTCCTTTTAAGATAGTTAATAAAAATCAGGCATCTCTTTTGGTGTAATTTTTCATTTCAGAAGCCAAAGTATAGCCTGGCTTTTAAGACCTGCAAGCAGCACAAGGCCTTTGCTGGGTGGGTTGGCGTTTCTTTGCAGACGCCTGGAGCTCCCGAGTTCCTGCTTTGAGAAGAGCTTGTGTGTGTGCATGTCGGACTCTCCCGCTCTCACATAGTTTACATTTTCCTGTCATTGCAGTGTCACTCCAGCTGCACTGTACGAAACTAGTAGTTTTATTTTTGACCTTTGAGATTTTTTTTTTCTTCTAGCGCCTAGAGACAGTAAAGGTGGACTACGAGTCTTCATGACAAAAAATTCTCTTGTGTTTCCCTAAATTGCAAGCCATCTAAGACTGGTCTCAGGATATTCTTGTACAGCTGCTGCCACTCAGTCCCTTTCCTTTGGGGTGGTAGTGAGGGCACGTATGTGTGGTTTGAAAGAGTTCACAAGATCATTCTGATAAACACCGTCCTGCGCCCATTGAGACTCTCAGGTCTAAATGGAGGCACAGTTATTTGGCCCCTTGAAGAAACTCACTGGAGTCTTGGTCAGGGTTGCAACTCCACAACCTCAGTCAAACCATTTAATAGTTTTGATATGGCCAGAATGGTTGAATTGGTTATGTATGGATGTCTAAATATGGCTATATTTCAGGTTCTTCTGTCCTTCTGAGACTTCTCTAAACTTTTGCACAATTCCTCCAGTATCTGCTCCATTGGGCATAGATTCCTTGGGATAACTTTGGCAGTTTGTCAGCCATTTGGAGTGTCAGATTCCCCATTTGTAAAATAGGAGTGTTGTGAGGATCTGCAGTGTTGTGAGGATTAGAGGCAGCAGATGTGGGTCGCCAAGCATGCTGCCAGGAATGCAGCAGGGCGCTAGAGAAAGGACTGCTAGACCCAAGATGATCCTAGTGATATTTACAGTTGAGACTAAAACAGCTTGACTTTTCTTCTCCCCAACACATTCTGATCTCTATGGGTGTGATAACCTGAGATTCTCAAAATTGAAAACAAGGGTGAAAATCCACTCTATTTTGAGCTTCTACTCTGTGCCCTGGTGTCAGGTTAGGTGCCCTCATGTGCTCTTTCGTTTCCTTCCTCATCTCAGTGCTCTAAAGTAGCTCTGAAAGTGCCATTTTATAGATGAGCACACCGAGTCTGAAAGGCTATTAATGTATCAGTCAAGGCACTTGGTTACAAGCAATGGATTGATTTAAGCAGAAAAGGAGTGTATGGAAAGGATATCAAGGAGCTCACAGAATCACTGGGAAGGTTAGGGGACAGACTTAGGAAACAGGACAGGGACAGGCTTGGAACAAATGCTCTAAGGTCTGCAGCCAAACCCACACCACAGAACTGTTCCCCAGTACCAACGGCCCTGGACCCCGGGAGCCGCCGCCACCACCGCGGTCATTTGGAAACCGGTTGTTGCAGCCACTCCTAGTGCCGCAGAAAGAATGCTCCCCTTTATCTTGCTTCGTGAGTCAGCAGCGGTGGGCATCTGCGTACCCCAGCTTGGGTCACATGCCCCTGTCCTACTGCAAGGGATGCTGGGAAACTAAGTTATCTGGCTTTCAGGTGGAGAAAACGCATGTTGCAAAGCTCATTTGGTGTGGAAATTTTCAGAGAGGGAATCAGAAGTTAGGGTAGCACAGGATGGGGGGAATGGGGTAACTGGGTGATGGACATTAAAGAGGGCATGTGATGTAATGAGCACTGGGTGTTCAAGACTGATGAATCCCTGACCTCTACCTCTAGAACTAATAATACATTATATGTTAATTAATTGAATTTAAATAAAAAATTTAAAATTAAAAAAAAAAAAAAAAGAAGTTAGGGTAGCCCAAAGTCATTAAATAGCTACCACATTGAGAAATCTGGATTCATCACCCAACCTGGACACACCCAAATGCTGTTACTGTGTGATCTTCCATGGGGAGTGTTTTTGCCTTCTCTAAGCACCAGACCTCAAGGCCTTTCCCGTGACAGGTTAAATACTGCTATAAATACTGGTGCTTGTAATAAACAAAATACGTGTTAATAGTGCCCCCTGCCAAAAATCCCTTGGTACCTAAATGAGTGAGAGGGGCTGGAGGCTGTGAGGACCCCTGAATACACAGACTTTGACTCATGGGTGGAAAGCATTCCTGAGATGGTCTAACTCATCTCTTCACCTGTAGTGGAGAAAAGTCCACATGGGCTGCCGTAAGCTGTCACAGATGGATTGTATCACTCAATAGCCTTACCCTGCCCTAGAATCTCAACACATAGAACACTCTGAGGGAAGAAAGCAAACTTCCTCCAAAAATAAAATACCACCAGATAAAGCAAAAATTGGTACAACCATCCTGAGGGCAACTGAACAATATGCAAGCATCAGGAGCCTCAAAAATGTGTCTGATTCACTAATTCCTTTTTCTAGAAATCAGGCCTGGGGAAATATAGACAGAAGTGTAGAGAAAGTTTATGTTCCAGAATATTTATTTATAACAGGGTAATTTATGCTAGAAAAATATTGGTCCTGATTTTAAAAAATACACAGCATACCCACACATACTCATATAAAAAAATCCAATAAGAAATATACCAAAATGTCAATTTTGTAATTGTGAGATTATCTCTCGGGTGGAGGGATTGCAGCTGATTTTTAAATGTTATTTTCAAAATATTTTCTTGGGACTTCCAGAACTTTCTACAATAAATATGTACTTCTTTTATAATTAGAAAAATAGTATGTGTTACATTTTAAAAATTCCATCAGATTATACCATCTTCAAAGAAACCAGAGAGAAAAAAGCCAGTTTTCAGGGGAGAAGGATGGTTCCGTCCATCCCTAGGGGCCATCTGGATAGAGGACAAATTAAAACCTAAAAGTTTAAAGTCAATCAGTTTGTCTTCATGGGCCCTAGATGGGGAAAACTTCAGTCATTTTCCTTGCCTGGCACTCTTGTGGTCAGAGGATGAAATCCAATCATGGGGTCATTTGGGTTTATACATTCCATGGCAAACCAATTTGGCCATTTCTCTGCATTTCCCAAAAGTTCTCTGACTTCCTAGACAGGAATTGTGAGCACAGGGAGACCTTTATGCTGGTTCCTGCAGCACATCTGGTTAACAGCATGTGCCAGATGGGCTCCCTTTCATCTGGGGAGAGGGGCAGTAGGGGGCACACGAGCCTGTGTAGGTCCAAGGAACTTCCCCAGTGGAGGCTCCAGTTCTTGGTGAAGTATTTCAAGTTAGGATGTAAGTGTATCATGTTGGAGTCACAACGTTTTTTTAACTTCAGGGGAATATGCTTTTTATTATAGTCTGCCCCTGACTTTTAGGTTTATTGCTCAGCCCAAAGATGTTTTAGACAAACTGTTGGTTTGTTTCTGACACCATGGTGCATTACATGAGTATTCACTGAACATCTACTATGTGCCCTGCACTGTGCTCTGTGCTGGGGAGACAGCAATGAATAAGACAGATGTGGTCCCTGGACTCAGGAAGCTCGCTTCCACCAGTAAGAAAGCACATTGCCCTGGTGTGTCTTCCTGCACTTGGGCACAGAATGCTGACTTTCTGCACTCACTAACCCATATGTTGTTTGGTCTGTACCTAGCCTCTGACCGTACCAACATCTCCATCACCTAAGATGTGCTAAGTTGGAAGTAAAACTCTAGGAAATACTAAAGTCTGCAAGTCCAAGAACAGTGAAAAAAGGGTATTGCTGGAAGAGGGTGAGTGACCGAGTTTATCTGGCAGCTGGAAAAAAAAGGATGAGATAGTTGAGTGGCCAGTACCAACTACGGAGAGGAACGAAGGGAGAGGGGCCAGAGAGGGACGTGTCACTGCAGCCCCGTCTCCGACTTGCTCAGTCTCTTCCCAGGAGCTTCTCCTCGCTGTGCCTCCGCCCACCTTACCCGCTACACTGTCCTAAACATCCTATCCTTCTCCATTCCTTGCGTAAACTCTGGGTGAAAGAAGCCAGACCCATTCTTTCTCCCCCTTCCCTACTCACCATACTCCTTCTTCCTGCCCTGAGGCCTGAATATTCCTACTGAAGCACTGTCCAGATAACCAGCCCAGTTGGGTCTTATCAACCCTCGTGTCTCATTGGAGGACATTTCTTTTTATCTAGAAACCAACCAACCAGAAGCCTACCCACTGAAATGCTCACAGTTCTTTATAAGACTAAACACTATTTACAAGGACTCTGAAACTTCTCAAGAGCTTAGAATGCCTCTTCATTTATTAAAGATAGATGGAATGGTGCTTTGAAAAGTTGTTGGCTTATTTATTTTGTGCCATTCTTCAATTTTTAAAAAAGCCAATCTTACATGCTTTAGGTATAGGACTTCTAAGAGGGCAGGCAGGAAACAGAATTGACCTCCCCCGTGGTTTAAATTCAGAGACTTTTGGGAAATGACCACTTAATAGAGGGATAATCAGACTTGAGGGAATCGACAAGGGAAATTGAGGCATCTAGAGACTAGCAACAGTGGGGATCCAGTACCACCTCTGAGCCTGGAGGGGCAAGAAGAGCCATTGTTACTGGAGAGCAGGTGAAGATGCAGCCTGAGAGGGGGCTGGTGGGAACCACAACCTCAGAGGGATGCAGCCTCCACCAGAATCAGACGCTGAAGCAGAATAGGAGCAGAAAGAAATACCCTGACCTCATTCTCCCACCTGCTGATCTCACCTGCTGATCTCCCTTAGAAGCCAGATGGCCAATGGAGAGGTCAAAGGAGATACATGATGCAGTCCCTAAGGGGGTCCGCATCCCAGGACACAGAACGGGGCAGAAAAAGGTAGAAAATGGATTGGGCGGGGCAGGAGTGGGTAGAATTTGGAGAATAACCAGGACAGATATTCTCTCTCAGACCCAGAATATGGAATTAGTCAGAGCATTGTTTTCCATCAGCTCTTACTAAATTGTCATTTTATCGGTCAAACCTCCCAAGAGTTGTGGGTTGGTTTTTTTTCCTCCCACAAATGCTTTCTGAAAGTCATGGCTGGTTATCCCTGTAACATTATCACTTTCATTTATTTAAAAATATTTATTGGGTACTTACTATGTACCAAGCACTATTGGAAAAAGTACCATTTGCCCCCCACCCATCATTCCCATTCGTAGGGATCATTTCACCTTCCATCTTTAAATAAAATACCAAATAATCCTTTCCATTTGGACCAGTATTTTTATAACCACATCTGCTTTACTTTTTTGGTACATTTCAATTCTGTTTGACTTGATAGTCTCTCCTGGACAACTGAACCCTGAAGACTCTCTGAATCTAACAGAAAGTTTACAGTTTTTTTTCTGGGCTAGAACTCAAGTTGTTGATGTCTGTGTGTCTGTGTGTCTGTCTCTCTTTCTGTGTGTGTGTGTGTGTTTGCAGAAGCAGTACTTTTGGTTCTGTGAACTTTCAAAATAAATTGTATTTCAATTTATTGAAATTGGGCAATTGAATTGCCCGGTGTTACTCAATGTAGATAATACTTTAACAAGAAAACAGTCCTTTTGAAGAACCTGTCCATATCAGCAGCATTCAAATTTTTTGACTTCAGCCCTCAATAAAAAACACATTTTATGTTTGAACCCAGTTTCATGAAACTAGACTCACTGCTACCTTGTTTGATGTATTCTATTTTTTACTCTATTCTATTTCTTTATAAAAATGCTGATAGTAACTCCCTAAATTGATTTTATACTGTATTAATGGATTGTACTCTGCAGTTTGGGAAACACTGGTCTACATAATATCTTGATACTATTTTTAAAATGGACCCAGTACCAGAATCTCTATTTAAAACGTGGTTAAGATGACCTAAATGTTTATTTTTTAGCCATCATCAAATGTGCCAATCTCAACATTTTTCTTTCTTTTAAGAAAGCCCAACTGATCTGACCAGCAACTTTCCCCCTGTTTTCCCCCTACTCCCCAGTCTGGTGAAGGGTCTTGCATTTACTGTCGGTTTGGCTTGTGGCTGGAGCTGATTGGCAGTAGGAATGGGCAGCTGTGACTTACCAAACCATCTTTGTAAACACAACCAGTGATTTTTGTTTATTTTAGCCTGAGGAAATCTATGTTTGACTTGCAGTTGTTGGGAGAAGGTTCACTGCAAAGATAGTACAGGGGGTCTGGGGTGCACACCTGACTCATTGTGAAGGGACTGGAAGAATTTAGATGGGAATGACTACATGGGAAGGGACCAGTTGGATGAAAATCATTCCTGCTATTCATCGGGCACTTACCATGTGTTAAGGGCATTCTTTTTTTTTTTTTTTGAGAAAATTTTTTTATTATGTTAATCACCATACATTACCTCATTAGTTTTAGATGTAGTGTTCCATGATTCATTGTTTGTGCATAACACCCAGTGCTCCATGCAGAACGTGCCCTCTTTAATACCCATCACCAGGCTAACCCATCCTCCCACCTCCCTCCCCTCTAGAACCCTCAGTTTGTTTTTCAGAGTCCATCATCTTTCATGGTTTGTCTCCCCCTCCAATTCCCCCCCTTCATTCTTCCCCTCCTGCTATCTTTTCTTTTTTTCTTAACATATGTTGTATTATTTGTTTCAGAGGTATAGATCTGTGATTCAACAGTCTTGCACAATTCACAGCACTCACCATACCACATACCCTCCCCAATGTCTATCACCCAGTCACCCCATCCCTCCCACCCCACCCCCACTCCAGCAACCCTCAGTTTGTTTCCTGAGATTAAGAATTCCTCATATCAGTGAGGTCATATGATATATGTCTTTCTCTGATTGACTTATTTCGCTCAGCATAACACCCTCCAGTTCCATCCACATTGTTGCAAATGGCAAGATCTCATTCCTTTTGATGGCTGCATAATATTCCATTGTATATATATATACCACATCTTCTTTATTGTTAAGGGCATTCTATACATTATCTCACTTAATTCTTACAACAATCCAGTGAGTAGATATTACTATCTTCATTTTAGGGAAGAGGGAAGTATTAGGAGGAAACAGAAGTTCAGAGTGGTTTTATAACTTTCCAAAGCTCCCACAGGTTGTGTGAAGCCGAACTAGACATTACTTTTATCTTTTACCCATGATACTATAATGTTTCTTCTTCCTCTCTTGTCTCTGATCTGGAAAGAGGAGGAGATAGAAAAATTTTTCACTACTGGGGCATTGGGGGGTGGGGTTTGGGGAATGGAGGCCCTCTTCTAGTTTCTGGGAAAGATGCCATCCCTGTGTCTGAATTTCTCAGTTAAAATTTAGAATTCCAGGTGTTACACAGAGAAATAATTGAAAATTAGGGGTGCCTGGCTGACTCAGTTGGAAGAGCATGTGACTCTTGATCTCAGCTTGTGAGTTCGAACCCCACGTGGGGTGTAGAGATTACTTAAATAAATAAAAAAAACTTAATTGGAAACTAGATGGCAACTTATATTATCATTCAGCTTGATAATAATAGCAATGCATTTCTAAGAGCCATTTAGACTGTATTTGTCATTCATAACATGGTCTTTATGGGGGAGGGGAACATATGAAGTTAGAAACAAGACATTTTTGAAATACATTTAATTTGTGAACTGGTGAATGCATGCATTTAACATATGCAAATTATGATTCCATATCCAATTCCTTATCTCTATAGCTAGAGGAAGAGAATCAGAAACTATGGAAATAAAGTAATATTATAGGCTTCTACTTACAAAAGTTAGAGCAGAGGGGCACCTGGCTGGCTCAGTTGGTAAAGTGTCTGACTCTTGATTTCAACTTAGGTTGATCTCAAGGTTGTGAGATTGAGCCCTATACCAGGCTCTGTGCTCAGCACGGAGTCTGCTTGAGATTCTCTCTCCCTCTTCCCCTCCCCCTAATCTTTCTCTCTCAAATAAATAAGATCTTAAAAAAAAACCATCTATTAAAAAAAAAAAAAAAGAGCAGCTACAAAAAAAGATACAAAACTTTCCAGGAAAGATTGGTGATGAGAGTTTTAGAAAGAAATTAGCAGAGACTTGATGTTCTGAGAACCAAGAAAGAATCAGCATGTGCCTTAAAGTCATTGTAACTTTTAGCCATCTTATAGGCTAAATAAGGTTAATATCTTATAGGCTAAATAGTGTATTAACATGTTCTGTGAAGACCTTCTCCTTTGAAATTTTGCTTAAAAGAGCCGAAGCAACAGGTTGATAGTCAAGATCAGACACTAAGTACACCTTTTTGGTACTTAGACCTTTTCATTTTCTTTATGTGATGTTGTTATAGTTATGTTTGATAACTGAATCCACTAGAGATTTTTAGGTCTAATAGATATTTGTCCGTCTTGTGTAAACATTGATGAAGTATCTCTCTGGGTTTTAGCTTTCCAGGACTTCAATTGCCGATGAAATAACTGTTTTGCTCATTACATTAGTCAGAAAGAAAGCAAGGCAAATCAGTTAATGGTTATAACTTGAGATGGGGATGGGGGTAGGGCTCCTTTGGAGATATGTTCCCCTCAAATTAAATATGGATGATAATATTACAAAAGAAATAAAGAAGACATGAAAAAATCATATACAATTATAGAATGCTTATGTTACTTAAGTAATACAAGTTCCAAGGTTGTGGACCCACAGAAGCAAGTGCTTATGGTGCCTAGGAAGTAATATGCATCCTCAAAAACCCAGTGGCTCTGGGAACTCCTTTTATGTTGCTACTCAGAGAGATGTCCAAAGGATTTGTGATCGAGACAGTTGATGCCATGATTCTGTGCAGATGCTGCCTCTGAAAATCATTCATAATGACTTCCTGCTTGTTTTTTAGCTTTGAAAACAAAGATGTTTCCTTTAGATTTGACCCACTGAGGAGAAAGAGAGATGCTAAGCTTCCTATATAGCATCCTTCCAGGGCCCAGACATTCTGTCTTGGGGAGTGGACCATCATGGATGGCTCTTTCTGAAAGCTGCGGCTTGGAAGCCAGAGACCAAAGACCCAATATTTATGTTCTCATCGAAGTTAATATTAAAAGATTAGGTACCAATTCCTGGGCAAGCCACACTATCTTAAACATGGGCTCTGGATTCTCCTGATCAGCTCAATTTTCTTCCCTATCTGTCTTGGTGTATGTGTAAGGAAAGGGACAGAAAACTAGGTTTGGGGCCAACACACAGAAATGCTATGTAGATACAAATGTAGGGGCGATTAGAAGAGCCGGCTCTCATTAAATGGGATTTGCTCTCTTCCAACTGGACATGCACAGGAGTTGGTTTTTTAAAAAAGTATTAACTGATTTTTTTTTTTCCTTCAAGCTTAGCCAGAGACCTCATGGAGGTCTAACTCCAAGCCAAGCTTGATCTGTTTTAATTCAACCACTGTTGATTTATGGCTTAGCAAAAAATGTCTGAGAATTTTTTTAAACTAAAAAAATTTTTTTTACCCTAACTTGACTCTCTCACATCTCAAATACAGCTGAAGGGATATTTCTCAGATTTTCAAAAGACAAAGCCATCTTTGGAATGGAAGGGAGCTCTGAGAGCTTCAAATCCCAGTGAGAAATCCTTGATAGTTTATATACAAGTAAAAACAAATATATTGGAAGGCTATGTGACACTTTAAATATGTTCATTTGATTCTCCTTGAATAGAGGCTAGAGTAAAATCAACCCAAAATCAAAGGGGAGGCAGGGGGGTGGGGGTGGGGGCATTCTGAGTTTGCCCCAGAAAGAGGGACACAAAAGTCCTCTCTCTCCTTTCTTTTATTCCCCATCTCTCTCTTCTTACCAACCCCCATTCCAAAACCAAAACAAAACAAAAATACCCCCAAACAAAAAAATCCCTCTCCTTGTCCAGTCAAAAAACAATCTGCGGTGAGTTTTCATCTCTCTCTACCTGGCTCTGGAATGTATGTTTTTATGCAATATGAGTAGGAATTGGACTAACTAGCAGTTACTAACCATGGGAAGAAAACCAATACCAAGTCCATCATCCCTTCTAGTGCTAACATTTGATGGTTCTAACCCAGTTCCCAAGGAGCAATCCTTTCTCTGCTTCCAGCAGCACTTAGCCTGGGCTGTGTGATTTAACCATTCATTAGCGGTGTGTGCTGCTTTTGTTTCTTCCTGGGTGAGCATCCAGTAAGACTGTAAGCTCAGTGATGGCAGGAACTGATCATACATTTTTGTCTCATTTCCCACAGCTGTGACCTCCAGCCGCTTCCCAAGCTTTCACACATTAGCCCCGTGACTGTCAGAAAAAGTCCCAGGCCTCAAAAGAGTGTGCACAAGGAACAAAGGTAAAGGTGTTTCTATTCCTGATGCTGAGGAAGGAACAAGCATATAATTCCTGATAATTGTGTTGTGCTCTTCTTCCTGAGATCCAGAGGGATCTCTGAGAAGCAGAGGGGGGCATTCTCTGCCATCATGTATTCATGTAGTATGCATTTCTCTCCTAAGTGCATCTCTTCATAAGAAATTACTGCTTCTATGGCAGCTCTGCTCAAAAATATTGATACACATCCGATACTTAGACTGTCTTGGCCTAGACCTAGAATAACTGATTTTACTTCTAATGCTTTAAATTTCTTTTATGGTTTTGGTTTTTCAATTTCACAACTATAATGAACTCCTCGGAGACTGAGGCCACATCCATGCTGTGCATTAGCTTTCTTGCCTTAGATGTCCTCCTGCTTGCCTATCACGTAATGGATTAATGGTCAAGAAATAGACCTGGCCCTGAAAACAAATGGAATAATGGACCAGAATTGCATTTAGCTACAAAAAACAGTTCGGCAGATATATTTTTTGCCTAAACGTGACACCAGTCTTTATAGGTGAATTTATAAGAACAAAATAGCTGACTTTTCTCAGGCCTTTACATTATTTCATGCACCGGGTTAAAGCACTTCATAGGTATGATTTCATTTAACCCCTGCAACAATTCTAGGTGTCATTACTATTTACGTTAGGTGTTATTGCTATTGAAATACCACCAATATTCCGTAGGACTCATTTAGTCCTTGCATGGGTTTATGATGTCTTTTGTGTATTTATCTTGTACTACGTGAAGATTTTCTAGCATTTATTATCTATCTCATCTGTGTTTGTTATAGTAGTTGCTGTAAGAAAAAGGTCTGTAGGACCAGTTGCTTAAAAGAACAAAAACATTGAACTCTCTCTCATGTGAAAGTCCAGGAGGCAGGTTTCAGGTTGGCTGGTGACTATACACCACATGGCCATTCAGGGACCTTGGTTCCTTCCATATTTTTCTCCACCATCTCCTAGGTATGGCCTACTGTTAAGGCAGTTAGGCTAGAAGTGGCATATATTATTTCTACTTACTTTGGAGAAAACTTAGTTGCATGGTCACACCTAAGTTCAAAGGAGAGTAGGAAATGTATCTGCTGGCAGCTGTGTGTCTTGCTGCAGTTCCATCACTATAAAAAGAAGGGGTGAATGGAATTCAGTGAGTAGCTCACTA
This sequence comes from Neomonachus schauinslandi, assembly GCF_002201575.2. Taxonomy (NCBI): domain Eukaryota; kingdom Metazoa; phylum Chordata; class Mammalia; order Carnivora; family Phocidae; genus Neomonachus; species Neomonachus schauinslandi. Next base: position 120,880,855 of record NC_058408.1, read on the forward strand.
TACCCATTAGAGTCCTCAATAAATAGACTGTAAACAGCGGGACAGCCGGGCCTATGTCGTATTCACATTTGTCCCCATCACAGGGTTGAATACGTGCCACAGAAATAACGAACACTTGACTCACGCACCAGCACTCTCTGCTCTGATGTTTATGGCAGACGTCACTAATCAGCCACGGCTTTCCTGCTGGACCTGAATAAGACCACAGAACCCTTTGCAACATCATGCCCCTGGAAGCTACCAAGAGTATGTGAGAATTGGCATGGGATCTGAATCCTATTCGCCTTCCCCGATTATAGGTATTCAAACATTGAATAAAGAGAAGAAGGAACTATAGTCTTTCCCCCCTTATTTCCATGGAAATATTTGGTTGTTCTGGTAATTTTAAAATATGTCTGCAAATTCTTTGATGTGCCTTTCCTCAAAAGGTAGAGTTTAATTCCCCTCCCCTTGAATGTGGGCCATTGGTAACTCACTTCTAATAGATAGAATGTGGCAGAAGTAATGCTGTGTGGCTTCTGAGACTGTCAAAAAAAGATACAGCTTCTCCCTGGTACTCTCTCACCTTTGAAATGCTCACTGGGGGAGAAAGCCTGCTTCCATGTCACAAGGACACTTGAGCAGTGCTGTAGAGAGGCCCATGTAGAGAAGAACAAAGGTCTCTAACCAGTAACCAGCATCAAGTTGCCAATCATGTGAGCAAGCTACCTGGGAATTGGATCCTCCAGCCCCAGATGAGCCTTCAGACAGTGCAGCCCCAGCCAATATCTGACTGCAGCCTCACGAGAGATTCCAAGCCAGAACTGCCCAACTGAGCCACTCCCAAATTTCCAACCAACATAAACCATAAGAGATGATAAGTGGCTATTGCTGTTTCAAGCCACAAACTTTGGGGGTGATTTATTATGCAACAAATAATTTAGACTAAAGATAAATGAAAGAATATGTGAAAGAATAAATAAAAGAATTGCCTTTTCAGAATAGGAACTCGTGGAATTTCAGGAACACTAAGACCAAGAAGGTTGGGGCCTGAAAATTAGATCATGACAGGGATGAAGGAAGGAGTTGGCAGAGGACCCAGTTGCTGGTGGTTGACGGAAGCCAAGGCAGGAAGATAGAGCATCACCATCTACTTCTAAGTTGGAAGGCAAGGGGAATTTGGGTCATCTGACAGGGGTAAGAGTTCATCTTCAAGGAAGCCTGGACATGGATAGGTGACCAAATAGAGCTATTTAAACAGTATCTGTAGGATCTGATGGTGCTGAAAGGGGGGGGGCAGAAGGATAAAGATTTTATAATTACTTTTTGGTTGTTGGACTGTTGTTTCAGTGATGGCAGCTCCTAGCTTGGCTAGACCAGGAAGGAGCTCATCTCTATTAGGTCACACAAAGCTGACTTGATATTTGAGGAAGAATCAAAAGGTTCACAAGAAATAGAAGCTAATAGTTATTTTGTGGTTTTCCCAGCCAGCTAGATCATGGGAGCTGCAGTAGCTCAAAATTTCTCATTTTCATCCATAAGGAGACTTACAGACACCTCCCAAGTCATAATCCTACCCACATTCCCACTGGGCCTTGTCACAGTCACCCTTAGATGCCCCCCCCAGGTATCTGGTCCCCCCTTGTGCTGTTTTAAGAGCTTGTCTATGCACGTAATACTGATGCAAAATGTTTCCCTCCTCTCCGTTCTGCATGGTTTTGTTTTCCAGTGTAATTGTGCCATATTCCATCTGGGTAAATGGGGGTAAATCCGGTGTAGCACCCACTCTGTGCCCTCCCTTGTACTCGTGCAGGAGTTCTGCGCATGAGACTGTGTTACATTTGATTGTGTATTCATTTGTGCTCTTTTGGAGACAAGAGAAATACACTTGAACTTTAAAAGCAAAGACAAATAATTACTGAGTTTCAAGAATATCTTACTAAATTAAAGAGCAGGAATGTACCAAGGGTCAAGGCAGGGTGGAGTTGGGAAGTGGGAAATGTGCATAAACCTAGGGAGTTCTTGCTCAGCCTTTTTCTGGGCTTCTGTGACAGTCACGCTGCACACCAGCTCTTTCTACATTTGGCCTGTAGGGCAGATGCAAAGTTACACAATGTGGCAAAGTTCATATACAACAGTTCTAGAGAGTTAGAGATTGTAGCTCTCTTTCCCTCCCAATTCAAATTCTTAGGGTAAGGACTTTGATGGCTTCTGGGGGCCCATCCTAATGCGTAGATGGGAGGCAGTTGAAGGGATCACTTCTGTCTCTCATGCCCATAGGTTCCCTACGTACCTGCTTCACCAGTCCCAGATAGGACCACATCTGTGTAACATGGGTGGAGGACACAGGTTGGATCCTGGCTCTGGAACCTCTATTTCTGGTATATATTCATCAGGACTTGTTTGGTTGAAAGTGACTGAAATCCAACTCCAACTCACTTTGGAAAAAATGATTCCTCATTGTCTCCTGTAAGCACATCACAGAAAGTCAGGATGGAGTTAACTCTGGCACAATCAAATTTATTTAGACTGAACTCAAAATGAGAGCAATGTTTAGAGCTACCATTCTCTAGGACTTAATATGTTGCTGACTCTGTGCTAGATACTTTATTTATACCAGTGGTTCTCAAACTTCAGTGGGCAGGAGAATCACCTGGAGGGCCTTTCAGAACACTGATTGCTGGGCTAAGCCCTGGAGTTTCTGGTTCGGTGGGCCTGTGCTAAGGTCTGAGAATTTGCATTTCTAGCAGGTTGCCAGGTGATGCTGATGCTGGTGATCTTGTGCCCCCACTTTGAAGGCCACTAACTTATATTAATTCATTTAAGACATACAGAAACCCTGTATGATACTATATTCTCAGTCGTTTAGATGGGGAAACTGATGCTCAAGAGGTCACACAGATAGTGTCAGAGCTATGATTTAAACCTACGACTGTTCGAACCAAAGTTCTTGGAATGACCACTGAAAATACTGCTTTCTTCTGAGGTTCCCACCCAACCCCAGCTTCCTGTTTCTAGTTTACAAACAAAACTTACACATCGAAGACCAAACTGAAGCTCTCCAGAAAATCCTAAGAAAATCCTGAGCATGAGCATCTTCTGCCTGTGGTTGGGTCAGTGGGCGCTGAACCCAGAGCAGCATGAGAGGGGGCATGATGGACTGCAGAGCTGCCTGGCTGGAGCGGGGCTCCCAAAGGCATTGCAGCCTCATTATGACACCCCCACCCCCGCCCTGTAACTGACTTGAACTTTTCTTTCCCTTCTCCTACAGTTTATTTGGCATTCTGTGGGTCCTTAATCCACAGTCATTTGGGTGGCAAAAAAAAAAAAAAAAAAAAGGTGGAAATGAGCTTTCTGCAATGTTGATTTTTCTTTCAAATTCATGATGATGTGGTGTCCCCAGGAATGGTTATTTTCTTCCCTTTCTCCCTAGCGTGAATTCTCAAGTAAGTAGCAAATGATTTCAAATGCATGCCGACTGCAGTGGACAGCTGCCAGGAGAGAAGTGAAAATAAACTGGTGACAGGAAGTGTCACAGTTCACGGAAAGGGCAGTGAGGATATAGTGGCGCAAGCCCATGACACTTCTGGGTCCACATGCTGAAAGACTTACCCAAACGGGCTGGGCAGCCACAAATCTCCTAGTAATTCATTAAGTCAGGGGAAACGCTCCCAGAAACATTGCTCTCCTCTCCTAACACCCTTTGTCTTTTAATTTCCAAACTCTGGGTTCATTCCTATGTCAAGCAAGCCTGGGTGAGTCTCTCCAAACAACTCCTTCATTCGTGATGGAACACACTGCAGCCGACTAATGCTTTGACTCTAAGTGTTTTAACAGGCTGAGGAGGTTTCCAAGCTTTAGGATCACAAGATGGATATATGATCAGTGTGAACTACAAAACAGCATCAAAAACAGCATGAGGGATGGTGGAAACAAAAGGGAATCGTGTGGAACTTCGCCCAGGAAAGGGATTACAAACTTAGAAGGAAAGTTTCAGGGATAAAAAATTGTATTAAAAGTTAGTCACAAGATAAAGTAAGGAGACAGAATTGAGGTCAAATATGTCAGTCCTATCAATCAATGTAAATGGCTTAACTTATATAAAAGAAAGACTTTCAGTTTTGCTAACAAAGCAAAATCCAACATTCTGCTGTATGCAAGAGATACACCTAAAACAAGAGGTCCCGAGGTTAAAAATAAAAGGATGGATAGAAATATTAAGTGCAAATTAAAACCTCAAAGTAGAGTTGCAGTCTCGATAGCTGACAAGATGAAATTCAAATCACAAAGCATTATGGTGACAAAGGAGGAGACTATAAGATGCTAGAGGCAACAGTTCACAAGGAAGCTCTATCAGTTGTTTATGTTTATGCAACTAACAATTGGAGATGCAGGGATGCAGGGGACGTAGAAACCCACTAATGGTAGGTGATTTAAATACATCTCTCTCATCCCAGAAAGATCAAGTAAACAGTAGAAATGTCAGAGCTTGAAACTCATAACCAGTAAGATAGCTTTTATAGATCTGTGTGGAAATCTGAACCTCAGTAGTAGAGAAAACAGCCTCTTCTCAAGTGACCATACCTTGGGCCATAAAGAAAACCTCAGTAAATTCCAAAGAACAGAAAGAATACTCTTTGATTAAATACAATTGAAACTAATAATTATTAGCAAATAGAAAAACAAAAACCACTTCATCTGAAAATTAAAAAAAAAATCATGTTAATGAACAGCTGTTGGTCAGAGGTAGAAGGATCACATGCAATTATAGAATTTCTTGAAAATAATGGTAATGAAAATACAAATAATCAGCTCTGTGGTATTCAGCTAAAGCAGTCAATAGAGGGAAAAGTTTAGCATTAAATACCTCTATCAACACAAATGAAAACGAATCAAGCACCCCACTCAAAAAGTTAGAAAAGAACAACAAAGTAAGCCAAAAAGATGTAGAAGAAAGGAATCAATAAAGATAAAAATAGAAATTAATGAGCTAGAAAATAGAAAAAGAGTAGAACTAATAAATAAGCCCACGGCTGAAGTAATCAATACAATATACAAACCACCAGTTAAACTAGTTTAAAAAATAAGTGTAGAAAGCACAGACACACTAAATTAGAAATGGTAGCAGTGGGTGGTTGGGGGAAAACCATCAAAGCAGAGGAATTCTAAAATAAAAACATGAGATTTTTTTTTTCAATTCTATGCAAAAATATTAGAAAATCTAGGTGAAATGGATAATTTTCTAGAAAAAAATAACTTATGTAAAGTAATCCCAGTAGAGACAGAGCCTTAACAGACCAGTTACCATAGAAGAAATAGAAAAAAATAGTTAAAGAGTTTCCCTATAAAAAAAGCACCAGGCCCAAATGGTTTCACAGGGAAACTCTACCAAACCTTTAAAGATCAGGTAATATCAGTGCTACTTAAGAGCAAAGAAAAAGAAGAAAAACTTCAGATAATTTAAGCATTTGTGAGAATAATAACTGAAATGATTGAAACAATGTAAAATATGCTCATTTCCATGAGTTGATAATATAGACATCAACCGATAATGATACTAAAACAAAACCACAGCAACAAAACTTGCTTATCACCTTTGGAGGGTATTAGAGATCTTTATTTTGAAAGCTAGCCATTACAGGGAAAGAGTCAAGCATTTATCTTTCTTTTCCTTTGTAGACTGTATATTGTGATGAAGGTAAGTTTCTTTTTGCAAAAACATTCCAGCTGAAAAATACAAAGTTCTGATGGGTTTAGAATATCACTATTTTGTAACCTCTAACAAATTTCGTGGATCTGGGCTGTGCTCATTAAAGGCTGCTCACTTCTCCAAAGGTCAGATCAAGAGACATTACGTGTTTTCCAGTGGAAGTCCACTTCACCATCTGTAATACATTCTTGGCATAAAATCAAACCCGAATCTGACCAAGCCTCCAGAACTACTAATTTACAAGGAACACACGGTCCAGAGGAGCATGTGAAGTAATACCGCAGGGATACAATCAGCAAAACCCAAACTATGGAGACTACAGGACAAATGACTCAATTTCCTAAACAAACAAATTGCAAGGGGAAGAAGAGATGGCGAGGGAATCTATAGATTAAAAGAAATTGAAGAAACATTAACCAATCCAACATGTGGATATAATTTGGATCCTGATTCCAACAAACTATGTAAAATTTATGTGACAACTGGGGGAAATTTGGCCACTGACTGGTAATATGATGATATTAAATATTTATTGTTAGTTTTTTAAGGTGTGATATTGGTATTAAAATTTAAAAAAAAGACAGAGTTCATCTATTTCAGAGATACATTCTGAAATGTCTAAAGATGAAGTTATATCACGGGCTATTTGCTCTAAGAGATTGAAGGTGGAAGGGAGAGAATTAGATGAGGCTTTAAATAAAATAAGATTGGCCAGGAGCTGGTATTTTTTTTTTTTAAAGATTTTTATTTATTTATTTGACAGAGAGAGACATAGCGAGAGAGGGAACACAAGCAGGGGGAATGGGAGAGGGAGAAGCAGGCTTCCCGCTGAGCAGGGAGCCCGATGCGGGGCTCGATCCCAGGACCATGGGATCATGACCTGAGCTGAAGGCAGACGCCTAATGACTTGAGCCACCCAGGCGCTCCCAAGAGCTGGTATTTAATAAAACTGGGTGAATGGACATGGAGGTTCACTATACTATTCTTTATACTTTTGTGTATGTTTGAAATTTCCCAAAGTACAAAAGGGTTTTGTTGTTGTTTTTAATTAGTCACCATTCTGGGTGATTGTTATATTTCCCTTACACATTTTTTATTTTTCCAAAATTTTCACAGTGATAGTGATTTACTTTAAATAGTGGGAAGAATGCTTTTTGGCAAGGAATAAAACCAAAAATTAAGTCACTGATTTCTTAGTAGCTCGCTGTGCACAGTTTGATAACACCCAATGTTTGTTGAGTGTTTATTATGTGGCAGGTATAGTCCAAGTGTGTATGTGATTAACTTATTTATTCTTAAATACATTCTTTTTTCCTCTTAGAGATGAGGAAATGGGAACTCAGAGACTTTAAGTAACTTACTCAAGATAATACAGCTTGGGGGTGCCTGGCTGGCTCAGTCAGAAGATCATGTGACTCTTGATCTCTGGGTCGTGGGTTTGAGCCCCATGTTGGGTGTAGAGATTACTAAAAAAAATGAAATAAATAAACTTTAAAAAAAGATAATATAGCTGATAAGAGATAGAGCTAGGATTTCAACTCAGGCTGGCTGGCTCCAGGTCTTACTTTGTAAACCATGATTTTTATCCTTGCCTTGTGACTTCATTAATTGCTTAATAAAATTAAAATGTTGGCATCTCCACTTTCCTCCTCTTCCTGTAGGAACTGCCTATGTGTGTTCTTTTTTTTTTTTTTTAATTTTATTCATTTATTTGACAGAGAGAAAGAGAGCACAAGCAGGGGGAGTGGGTGAAGCAGACTCCCCGCTGAGCAGGGAGCCTGATGCCGGGCCTGATCCCAGGATCCTGGGGATCACGATCTAAGCCGAAGGCAGACGCCCAATCAGCTGAGCCACCCAGGCACCCCGAAGCGCTCATCACCTTTTGCCTAATGTACCAGAGGAGCCTCTAACTGGTATCCCAACTCTTGGTCCTTCTACACTGTTCTTTTTTTAAAATTTTTGTATTGTTATGTTAATCCCCATACATTACATCATTAGTTTTAGATGTAATGTTCCATGATTCATTGTTTGTGCATAACACCCAGTGCTCCATGCAGAACGTGCCCTCCTCAATACCCATCACCAGGCTAACCCATCCTCCCACCCCCCTCCCCTCTAGAACCCTCAGTTTGTTTTTCAGAGTCCATCGTCTCTCATGATTCGTGTACCCCTCTGATTTCCCCCCCTTCATTCTTCCCCTCCTGCTATCTTTTTTTTTTTCTTAACATATATTGCATTATTTGTTTCAGAGGTACAGATCTGAGATTCAACAGTCTTGCACAATTCACAGCGCTTACCAGAGCACATACCCTCCCCAGTGTCTATCACCCAGTCACCCCATCCCTCCCCCCACCCCCCACTCCAGCAACCCTCAGTTTGTTTCCTGAGATTAAGAATTCCTCATATCAGTGAGGTCATATGATACATGTCTTTCTCTGTTTGACTTATTTCGCTCAGCATAATACCCTCCAGTTCCATCCACGTCGTTGCAAATGGCAAGATCTCATTCCTTTTGATGGCTGCATAATATTCCATTGTATATATAGACCACATCTTCTTTATCCATTCATCTGTTGATGGACATCTTGACTCTTTCCACGGTTTGGCTATTGTGGACATTGCTGCTATAAACATCGGGGTGCATGTACCCTTTCGGATCCCTACTTTTGTATCTTTGGGGTAAATACCCAGTAGTGCAATTGCTGTGTTGTATGGTAGCTCTATTTTCAACTTTTTGAGGAACCTCCATACTGTTTTCCAGAGTGGCTGCCCCAGCTTGCATTCCCGCCAACAGTGTAGGAGGGTTCCCCTTTCTCCGCATCCCCGCCAACATCTGTCGTTTCCTGACTTGTTGATTTTAGCCATTCTGACTGGTGTGAGGTGGTATCTCATTGAGGTTTTGATTTGGATTTCCCTGATGCTGAGCGATATTGAGCACTTTTTCATGTGTCTGTTGGCCATTTGGATGTCTTCTTTGGAAAAATGTCTGTTCATGTCTTCTGCCCATTTCTTGATTGGATTCTTTGTTCTTTGGCTGTTGAGTTTGATGAGTTCTTTATAGATTTTGGATACTAGCCCTTTATCTGATATATCATTTGCAAATATCTTCTCCCATTCTGTCAGTTGTCTTTTGGTTTTGTTGACTGTTTCCTTTGCTGTGCAAAAGCTTTTTATCTTGATGAAGTCCCAATAGTTCATTTTTGCCCTTGCTTCCCTTGCCTTTGGCGATATTTCTAGGAAGAAGTTGCTGCGGGAACTGCCTATGTGTGTTCTATGAACTATTACACTGTCACTAAGAATCTGGCTCTTGTTTGTGGCATTGTGGGTAACCTTGGGCACCAAGTCATTTCATTCTCTGAGCTTCAATTTTATCACCTGTAAAATGAGGGGGTTGGACGGTTTGATGCTGATTCTTGCTGCTTACCAGCTGTGTAACCTTGGAGAAGTTATATAACCTGAGCTGAATGCCCAATTGCTGAAAAGGGATCATTATTCCTGCCTTATAGGGTGGTTGCGAGGAAGATGAGAGGCCATGTGTGAAAAGTGGGGGGCACAGTGCCTGGCACAATAATAATGCTAGCAATGACTGCCGTTCTACCCTTCCTAAGAGTCTCTGAGCCTGGAAGGGTTGGAAAGAAGGGCTCCCTTGCTCAGAGAGATTCTACTGGGCCTTGCAAGGACATGCTGGAGACTCTCTATTGAGAGGATTCCACACTAGCACAGGCAGAGAATAAAGAGGGGTGCAGGTCCTCGAGCTGAAAGGGAGCCTAAAAATTGTGCAAGTGCCATTTATTAAATCCCTACCATTCTCTAGATGCTTTACAAATATTCCCACATTCAGGCTTGGCTCAGCCTAGCAGGGTAGGTATTAACAGTAGCCCCATGGCTAGTGAGTGAGTGGGAGTTACTGAAAATCCTGCTCTTTCTCCTTTATCATCTTGCTCTGGTTATTCTTAATTAGGTTTCTTATCATGTGCTCATAGGGACTTATTATTGTATTTAACATGAATATGCCCAAGTCACCAAGTAGGGTTTTTTTTTTTCCCCAAGTATAGAGTGAATACATGTTTGATATACCAAATACAAGAAAAATCCAGAAAAGCAGAAAGAAAAGACAATCCACTGGCAAATCTACTACCTAACATTCAGAGACAACAATGATTAACATTCTTTTCTAGTCATTTTTTTCTTTGTGGGTTTTTCTTATATAAACTGAGTTAGGTAAATAGGTTTTAAAACCTAAAATCATTGAAATAATAAAATTGCCTCAGATTGTAAGGACCTCAGATTGTGAGGACCTCAGATTAGAGTATCAAGTTTGGTCCATCTCAGGGAGTCTCAATTTTGGGTGATTTTGCCCCCCCCCAGGGACATTTGGCAACATCTGGTGCTATGGTCTCAATGTTTCTTCTCTCCCCCTTCTCCCGCCCTTGCCTGCAGTTTATACCTCGAAATCCCAATGCGCAATGTGATGGTGTTAAAGGTGGGGCCTTAGGACCGTGCTTAGGTCATGAGGGTGGAGCTCCCATAAATGGGATTAGTGCCCTAAAATGAGAGGCCCCAGAGAGCTTGCTAGTGCCTTCTGGCACATGAGGACACAGCAAGAAGGTTGCCAGCTATGAATAGGAAGAGGGCCCTCACTGGAACGTGACCTTGCTGGTGCCTTGATCTGTGACTTCCCAGCCTCCCAAACTGTGAGAAATCAATTTCTGTATTTTATTAGATACCTACCTAGTCTGTGGTATTTTGTTAAAGCAGCCTGAACAGACTGAGACATCTGGAGACGTTTTTGGTTGTCACAACTTGGGGCTGATGGCATTTAGTGGGTGGAGGCTGCCCCACTGCTGAATGTACTGCCGTGCATAGGACCGCCCCACAACAAAGAAGTATCCTGCCCAAACGTCAGTAGTGTTGAGATTGAGAAACCCGGTCTATTGATGCCTCAAATACTGTTAGAAACAGGCAGCTTATGCTGCTCATCTGCATGGCAATACCCCAAATGCAGAGGATTCAGCCTGATTAAGTGCTAAGGGAAGGCCGGTAGCTTTGGCTGCCTCTCTGAGGGGGTCAGGATCCTTGTCCCTGGGGCTGGCCTCCAGCACATACCTCTTAATGATGCTTTTCCAGCCAGGCAGCCCTGCCACCACCTTCATGGCTCCTTTGGCAGGGTCTGTGGTGAGCCCAGAGGACTGAGAGGGAAGCTGGAGGTACCATTCCTGCTCATCATGAGAGCCTGGGATATGACGGGGCAGAAGACAGAGACACAGTGGAAATCAGGAGGACATAAACAGCCAGCCAGAGGAGGGTCCTGAGTCTATCCACGTAGCTGCCAGGGCTATCTCTTACCTCCTCCCCCTCCCCGCAGGAATTGGGTCAGGAACAGGTGAATAGGGAATGGAGGTTAGGGGGAGACTTCTTCCCCATGTGTTAGTTTTCTGGGGCTGCCGTAACAAAGTACCACAGATGGAGTGGCTTAAACCACACAGTTTATTGTCTCACATTCTGGAGGCTAGAAGTCTGCAATCAAGGTGTCTGCAGGCTCTGCTCCCTCTGAAGGTGCTAAGGGAAGATCTGGTCCAAGCCTCTCTCCTGGCTTCTGCCCGTTCCTTGGTCTGTGGCAGCAGAACTCTAATCTTCACATGGTGAGCTCCCTGTGTGCAGTCCTGTCTCCAAATTTACCCTTTTTATAAGGTCACCAGTCATATTGGATTAAAGACCCTTTGTAATCAGTATGACCTCAACTACTTATATCTGCAATGACCCTATTTCCCAGTAAGGTCACGTTCTGAGGTACTGGGGTTAGGACTTCAACCTATGAATTGGGGTGGGGACACAATTCAACCCATGACAGACCCCATGTTTGGAAAGTGGTTTCTGTGCAGGGGGATGTGAATCATGCTGAGTGCTTGTGGATGCTCACAGATGCTCATTGGCAATGGAGTCCTTCCTGTGTAGACGTCTGTCTCCTAGAGTGTCCCCTGCCCTGTTCTCCTGGAAGAGCTAGGGATGAAGGGGCCACTCAGAAGCTCAGCTTAACCATGGGAGACTTAGGCAAGAGGATATGTCAGGCCCATGATGGTGGGGGCTTTAGCCCACGTCCAGGAATCCATGTGACCAAAGCCAAAATGGAGAAAGGAAAAAAAAGGAAGAAAGGAGGTTGGGGATTGGGGTGGGTATGAAATGTGGACAAAAAAGGACAGTTTCACCCTGGAGCACTCTGCAATAAGAGTCCTGTGGGCTGAAGCAGACGTTTTTGCACACATACTGGTCAAATATAGACTGGGATTTCCCAAAGTGGATCCTGTGGAATATTGGCTCTATAGGGTATTAAATAGTGCGTGATGGAAAATTTTCATGACAAAATAAGTTTGGGGAGCAATATTAACTTGAATTTTATTTCGAAAAGCAAGATTTTAGAAAATTTAATATACTCATATGGACTGTGCATCATTAGGAAGAGTAAATAGCAATCAGCATTCATCAATTTGGGCCAGAGAGATTTTTTCTTGGGAAAATCTTGCAGGATGCATTTTGAAAAATGTTGAACTAGGTGATGGATGAGCCCATTGTGAAAAAACCACAGACTTCATGGATGCAATAGATAACAGTCTAGGAAAATTCCTAATTTACATTATTACAATTCTATATTCTACCTTTCCTAGATTTTCCCTCTGTTGCTAGTATATTGGATTTCCTTGGTTTATAAAACATTTCTTGATGCTGATACCATTTCTTGGGCATGACTGATAAAATTCTCAACATTGATTATACAACCTTTAGCAAAATAATTTTTACCATCTTTTTTTTTTAAGGTTTATTCATTTGTTTTAGGGAGAGAGTAAGCAGGGGGGAGGGGCAGAGGGAGAGAGAGACTCCTTGAGCAGACTCCCCACCGAGCGCAGAGCCCGACATGGGGCTGAATCCCAGGACTCCAAGACCATGACTGGAGCTGAAACCAAGAGTTAGCTGTCTAACCGACTGAGCCACCATCTTTGGACATGTATGTCTTCCAACCCCAGTCCTTCCCACGGGGGGGTTGGGGGGGTTCCTTTACAAAGTGTTTGCAGGCCCCAGACGTCTGCTTAAATCAATGTGGAATAGAAAGCAGTCATCTTATGATCCTTAAAAAGTCTACTGGCTGCCTGAGTGAGGCAGAGCATACTGAACAGACTTAGGGCCTGAGGTTCATTTTCTTTTTACACTCAACCTAAAGTAAGTCAATCACTTGGATTCTCCATAAAACAAACCTGGTGGCCTCAGAAAACCCAAATGAAGAAGTGGGGAAAGTGAGACAGAGAAATGAGAAAAGCCAATAATGGGGACAGTAATGAGAGGGTTCTTGTGAGAAATGGAGACTCAGTCTTTCTGGGAAACCTCTGGGAAACCATATGGAGCACATCTCAGAATTGTGCCACCAGAGGATGGGGTGGCTGGAGCATTTGCTAACCTACTCACCTCCCCAGTTGGTTGAAGTTTGGCCCCTGAAATGGGTTGAAAGTATTCCCCCCAAAATTCATGTTCTTCCCAGATCCTTAGAATGTGACCATATTTGGAAATAAGGTTGTTGCAGATGTCATTAGTTAAGATGAGGTCGTATACAGTAGAGTGGGCCCTTAATTTAATGACTGGTGTTCTTAGAAGAAGGGGAGAAGAGTCACAAAGGCACACAGGGAAGATGGCCATGTGAGGACAGAGACAGAGATTGGAGTTATGCTACCACAAACCAAGGAACCTCCAGGATTGTGGGCAACCACCAGAAGCTAGGAAGAGGCAAGGAAAGATCCTTCCCTTTCATTTGTAAAATGGGCAAGAGATCCTACTTCAGAGAGATGTTGTGAGTATGAGTTCACTTTTATAAAGCATCCATCATTGTGCCCAGGCACATGACACCATTCACTAAACATCACCTACTATTATTATGTATTATTAGTTGAAAGAGTGCAGGCTTTGGAGTCAAACAGACTTGAATTTGAATTTCAGCTTTGTAGCTGCATGACCTTGGGGAAGTTATTTAACTTATTTGAGTTTCAGTTTTTCTATGAAGATAACAACACTATGTGTGAAGGCCCTGCTGGTGTTTTCTCCACAGCTCTAGGATGCATAAAAGGATCATCCTGCAAGTGTCTTTCAAGGCTTCTCCTCACTCAGGGCTGTGAGGTTCCAGGTAGTGCTCTGAAGTCCAGACTCTCCCTGAATCCCTGGTAGAATGCAGAGCCTGAAGTGGATGTGTCCTCTTGACCTTGCTTTCTGATGCTCATGCCTTACCTGCCTTCCACCCTGGGCCCCGACCATCCTGCGTCTGACTTGTGCTAATAAAGCCCAAATCCCCGATATGACACGTAGAGTCTGGGCTGCAGCCCTGGGCGGCTGCCCAGCGGGCATTCCTTTGAGTGAGGAGAGGAAGCTCAGATGCCTGCCTGTGCCTTTGCGTCTGAGCTGGAAACGTTGGCAACAGTTCCCTGGAAAGGAGCTGGAGACTGTTTCTGTGGGCGAGGTGGGTCAGCCCTATTCTGGCTTCTTGGCATGTGCACAGCGAGGTGGTAGGGCAGGTGTTGATGGAATGACATTGGCTTGGGCTCCTTTCCACTCCCTGTCACTCTCAACCAGCAGTGTGTCCAGTGCTCCAGGGGGCAGGGCGAGCCGAGGGCAGGACCCCCCCCCGCCCCCGCACTGGGCCCCATGGCACACTTCCGTGCGCCAATCCCCACTGCCCAGCTGTGTGGCGTGGTAGCCACCAGCCAGCCGCATGCTGCTAGGTTACCCTTGAAAGGTGGCTAGTGCCACTGAGGACTGAAACCTTACATTTCATTTACTTTTAATTAAAAAACAGATGCTTGATTCAGGTATTGGAAACATTTGAAAAAATATGTTTGGAACAGTTTAGGTATGTGGATCATACCTTTTACTTTTACAACTGTACATTTTTATGAATTCTAAAAACAGATTAAGTATTTCCAGTGAAAATTTAGCATCTAAATGGAGATCTGCTGTGAATGTAAAATACATACCAGATTTTGGAGATTTAGTATGAGAAAAGAATGTAAAAGAAATCAATATAATTATTTAAATATTGATTACAGGGTAGATGCTAATCATTTAGATATTTTGGGTTAAATATAAAATACATTATGAAAATATTTTTACCTACTTTTTGGACTTTTTTAATGTGACTAGGAAATTTTAAATTATGTATATAGCTTGTGTGATATTTCTGTTGGACAATGATGCTCTAGATGTGTAGAAGCATAAAGCATTAAATCTGGAAGGGGCCTTGGGCATGGTCTGGAGCATTCCCTCATTTTTGAGGTGAGGAATCTGACACTCCAGGAGTTTAAATGGCCTTCACGAGAACTGGAACGCAGACTTCTTTTTTCCTGGCCAAGAGTGCACAGAAGCTGGGACATTGCGAATAAGGTAGGTTGTATAAAATGAAGTAATGGATTGGAAGTCCATTGGTTATAATAACATGACGACAATATCGATAAGGTGTTTCACATGTGAAATAGTCTTTGTTATTATTTTTGCTCTGCTCTGAGGGGCTTAATGGAACCAGGAAGTGTCCCTTGAGATTACTGAGAGGCAGATTTTTTTTTTTTTTTGGCTCCAGACATCTACCTCATTCTAGAACCTGGATACCTAATACCTAATACTCTGTGCAAGAGCCAGACGCCTGCTCTTCTAAGGAATGTTCTCTTCACAGGGGTGATGTAGAACTCAGGCTCAGGGCAGAGAGGCCATCCTATTGCTTCGGCTGAATATCTCTTCTGTTTCTTTGTCTCTCTCCCTTTATTCCTTTCCAACTACCCCTCCCCCAACACAACTCTTTTGACGGGCAAAGACAACTTTATTGGAGGGTGGGAATGCCTGTCACAAAGTCTAGCCCTGTTCTCCACCTGACACTCTGGGACTAGAGACAGGGATATGGTCCCTACCAGGCAGTCTAGCCCCGGCTACTGCATTTGTAATTTTGGCCAAAGCAGAGACCATCAGTGTGATTCTGGGTGGAAAGAGAGGGTGGTTGTGGATGTGGTTCCAGAGAGGGATGGGGACATTGGTTGTCTGGTCGGAGGGTCATTGCATGTTTGACTTTGATTGTACATTGGGTTGTGTGTGTGACTGTATCTCTGGGGCTGTTGTGTGTCTGAGGGTGTGACCTGAGTGTGGTATGGTGGTGGCAAGTGGGGATGGTCCATTCTAGTGCCTGGGTGAGTGAGGAGTGGAGAGGCAATGTTGAACGGGTCCTTGTAGACCTATGGGGAATTTGGGGGTTGAGACTATAGAGTGAGGCCTAGTGTCTGCCTAGGTGGATGTGGCTTTGGATAGCGTGGGTGTGGCTGTGTGCCAGAGGGTTGGGTCGGCCCCTAGGGTGCGGTGTTCTGTGGCCTTTTTATATCAGAACTCAGAGCATTTCCGGATAAAACCCAAATTGCTTTTCCTCATCACTTAAACCTCAGCTCAGAAATCACCTCCTCAAAGAGGCCTTACCTGACCACCCATCTAATAGGTACCCCACACCCTGCCCACCACCATTTTTTATCCCAACCATTTGAATTATGTATTTGCCTGCTCCCTTGTTTCTTATCTCCCCCACAAGACTGTAAACCACGTGAGGGCAGAGACTTTGTGAGTCTGGTTCATAGCTTAACACCTGTGACCAGTAGGGATATGGGAGGTAATCGATAAACTTCCGTGATTGAATGCCATGGTAATTAGCTGTCTTGTGCTTTTCCCTGTCCTAGCAGTTTTAGCAGTGAGCCCACTGGAGCCCAGGGTAAAGGGTGGGGAGTGGAATGAGCTGTTCGAGTTCACCTGACACTGTCAACCTGGGCTAGAACCCCTCTCTACTGCCTCTCGGCCCCCGGGCTGTCCTGCTAGGGAAATTTCAGGCTCACAAGGATGCCTAATGCTCTCAAGGTGCCCTGAGCTCTGGGTGACTTTTGGATGTTCCCACCACCTCAAGGAGACATGATCTGATGTCACATTCCAAGGCCTTGACTTCCCTCTGAACTTGAACATTTTAGAAAAAAGAGGTAAGAGAACAAAACCACTGGATGTCAACATCTAACTTCCTGCCAAATGCCACACGGAATTCAGGTCCGATCTACTTATTCTAACAAATTTAAGACGATTTTAAAGTCACTAAAAGCTTTTCAAATTAGTTTTTATCAAAATAATACTTGAACACAGTTTAAAAAGTCAAATAACGCTAACAAGCTTATAACTTAAAAAAACAAAACAAAACACCGTTAGTCTTGTTTAATGCTGAGCCAAGTGGTGTACTATTATGACATTTATTTTTTTGTATAAATTTTTAGTTTCCTGGGGCTAATTACTGCTCATTTCTTTTCATTGTTTAGATTTCTTTGAACCTTTGGCTCAGTCTCCCCATATCCTCCATTGTACCAACAGTGTTTCTCAGAACAGTTTTTCCCATTATTAAACCTGTCAGTTCGTCTCCCAGTTTCATATTTTTTCAGAGGTGGTACTTCTGGAGGCTTCCTTCCTCTCATTCTTCTCTAGGACCTGTGGCTCTCTAGATATCCTGGCCAGGGTTAAGGGAACCTGGAAAACTCAGAGGATAGTGACAGCTGCATCTCCACTCCACCTTGGGTCTTGGTCCATACCATGTCTGGCCATCTTTTCTTGTATCCGTAAAAGAACAATGCCAACATTTCACTCTATATCAAAGATCAAACATAGGTTGGATGGAGGGGGTGTAACCCTCAATTTTGCCTGGGTCCTACCAGTGCTATGATTTCATGCTGTGATTGGATGGATTATCTTGGCAGAATTGTGTGAGATTTTGGCTGGTTGTTGCAGAAGTAAATTTTATGGGGCCCCTTGAATTTACTCAGGCCCTCAGGTTTATGGTAACTCAAAAGATTAATTAGGAAGAAACAGAATTTTCCAAGTATCCCCCAAATCTTGTTGTTCCATTCAGAACCAGCTTTGTAAGTGGTCAGTGTCATGATTTGAAGGGAGACTGAGGAGCTCCTGTCCCTGAATGTCAACTCTGCTTGGAAAAGCCTGTCTGACTTTTCCACCATTATTGCTCTAGCCTCTACTACCTAAGGATCTGTTTTTGAAACTCATGTTTCTCTTGGAGGGATCACATTTTAAACCACATCTGGGTTTTTACTTTCAGGGGAATATGTATTAACTGCTTTCCAGAGAGCAGGTAGAGCAGAGGAGCAGAGGAGAGAACTCTTTCACGGGGCTACAGCCCTCTGCCGCCCGCATGATGGGCCCTCCATGTGCAGCTGGCCAGTGGAGAGCAGGGCCAAGGAGGGTGGGGGAAGCCCATCTGCAGGAACGGCAGACCCTCCACAGCTCTTCATCTTCATCCCTCACCCAGATTTCTCCCAAGTCAGATGTGGAATTTTCTGGCTTCCTTTTGTGCCGTGACAGCATAAAGTAGATATCCGAAGGGTGGACTCAGGGGCACCTGGGTGGCTCAGTCAGTTAAGCATCCACCTCTTGATCTCAGCTCAGGTCTTGATCTCAGGATTGTGAGTTCAAGCCCCATGTTGGGCTCCACGCTTAAAAAAAAGAAAGAAAGAAAAAAAGATGGACTCAGATCTTCTCCTTCCCTGCCAATGGCGTGGACCCTGGAAGTGAAGAGCTGCCTTCAGCTGTCTCACACCCCGAAAGCTAGGAAGAAAGTCTTACAAGGACGCCAGCACCCCCCTGTGGCACCCTGATAACACAGACATCTGCCTTGCTGCCCACAGCTGGTTCTCTTTGGCCATGCCTGGACCAGAGGCTTAGCCCATGTCTGCAACTATGAGCACCAGAGCTGGCTGCAGTTCTCCCAACTTCAAATTAGCCCCGACAGGAGGGCCAGTCCTCCAGCTCAAACTCACCCCCTCTCTAAAGAGGAGAATTCAGGGAAGATTCATCCAAGTCCAGTGCAGTTTGGGCTTTGTGGGACACTACACAGCCTTGGCTTGACGTTGGTGCCATCCTCCCTGTCTCTGGCCTCTCTTTCCTCTGGCTTTCTCTCCCCCTCTCTCTTTCAGTCCCTTCCCAGTCTCCCTTGTTTGGCTGTCTCTCGTGTTCTCCATACACAGCTTTTCTTTCCCAAGATCAAGGAAGCATCAGAACAATGAGACAAACCTCAAAGCCAAAAGGTCTGTGCTGGGGAACTTGGCATTAGGTCTGCACATGTGTGCATGTTCATTTTCTGATCGTTTCATGTCATGTGGAGGAGCTTCAAGAGTCCTGGTCCATTATCCTATAAGGATGTGGACCCTACTGAGCCTTCTGTCCCGCTCGAGTCCCTTCATGACTGAATGCATGAATTTGCGCTAAATTAGCACCATGGGTCTTTGCCCTCCAGGTTCTGTCTGCAACTATAACCTTGAGCTTTTCTTAATATTTATTAAAAGCTTAGTTGAGCCTAACTGTAACTCAAAGTGACAATAGAACCATGCAGAGGAAAACAAAGAACCCATCCAAGGAACTTGTGAATACAGTACTCTTACTGAACACCCTTCGTGGGATGTAGGCCAAGGATTACGGAACTGTAAAAATCTTCCCCTTAACTTCGGCAGTTTGTGGTCAGTAGAGATAGTGGTGAAGTAATTCCTAAGCTATTTTGAGTATATTGTAGTAAATGAAAGAATAGATTGGTATTCAGGGGAATTAGGATTTTATTGTTGAGAAGGGAGATGTGACTATGGAATGGGGGAAGGAGAGGAAGTACTTTTTGGTGTTAGATTAGAATTGGAAGTAATAGTACATTAAAAATAGATATGTATTTCCTAGTTCTATTCACTCCAAAGGCCTGGAAGCAATGATGCTCAAGGTAATGAGCTTGAGGGCTACCAGAACTCCTTGGAGAGATGGCTAATTCTGGGGCTAGAGAAGGGAGAATATAAGGTGGGCCTGGAATGTCTTGTCATGCCAGTAAGGAAGTGTTCAAAACCTTGAGGAGATGTCAAAAAGACATAGGAGCCATCTTGAAGGAGCTCATATTGGTAAAGTTTGGGTCAATTGGAGCATCAAAAAGAATAGTGAAAATCATAAATAATAACATCAAATAAAAGATCAATGAGTCCATTGAGATATTCAAATAATAATAACAATAACAAAAAAGTATGGGGTGAGATGGGAAAGCTCTTCATAGAATAATGCCACCAAAAAAAAAAAAATGTAAAAGGAATAACAAAATTAGGAAATGGTTATTTTCCAATCACCATTCAATAACGGAAACAAGTAAAAGTTCATCAGTGGATGCTCAACCACTGGATGAAACCATTAGGGCATAGGATTTTCACACAGTCTCAAAATATCACTCTGTAAATGTCCACTCATTAAAGGAAAAAAAAGTACTTTTGTGTCAAATGATCAAACTTATCATCTAAAACGAGACAAACTGACCACGTGTGTCTTCTGATGTAAGGACACAAGGTCACCTCTGTAGTATTTTTGCCAAACATTTAACTTGAACCTAATCATGAAGAGACAATCACATTTGTAAAGAAATCCAAATTTGGGGGCCATTCTGCAAAAATAACTTGCCTGTATGCTTAAAAAATATCGCTATCATGGAAGACAGAGAAAGCTGTTATCATAACTAAATGCAATGTGTGATTGTAGATGGGATCATTAATATTTTTAAAAAGTTATAAAAGGCACTTGGGAGATAATTTGGGACCTCTGAATAGGGACCCTAGATGAGATAACAGTACTGTATTGATAGGAAGTTTCCTGAGTGTGATGGTTATACTGTGTTTCTGTAGCACAACGTTCATGTTCTTTGGAGATAAATGCAGGATTACTTAGCAATGAAGTACTGTGATGCCTGCAGCGTACTCCCAGGTGATTTGGAAGGGGAGAAAAGTATGTAAATGAAGAGAGTGGAGGAAGAAAGGAAACAATCAGGCACAAATAGGATAAAATGTTAACTGAGTTTTCTAGATAAAGAGTATATAGATGTGCATTGCATTATTTTCTTCACCTTTTCTATAGACTTGAGAATTTTCAGGAAAAAAAGTTTGAGGGGAAGCAAGTTAGGGCTACAAACACATGGAGCCCTGTTTGACGCCGTCTACTTGATCCAGCTGAACTCACAGTAGAGGCTTGGTCAGCATTGTTGCCTCTGGCAAGCACACTTTCTGGGAACAGAAAAAAAAGGAGTCGAACTTTCCAGGAGTTCAGTTCCCGGATGCCAGGTGCCTCTGATGGACTCATCTCACCTGCCTGGGACCTGGTGGGGTGAGGAGTCTCACCCTGGGTGACTGAGCCCCAGTTTCTGCCTTGGAATGGCTATTTCTGAGGAAATCTAAAATGTCTGAAACCTCTAAAACAAGTTCCCATTGATCAGCTCTCCATTAGCCAGAGCCCTGCATTCCCACAGGAATATTCCAGGATTCTAAGCTGAGATTTGATGTAGTGTTCCATGATTCATGTGTCCTAAACCCAGCTGCTCCTCATAATCACCTGAGGGCGTGTTAAATCGCCAGTTTCTGGGCTCTACCCTCCATGTTCCTGACTGAAGGGCTCCCCAGAATCTCTGTTTTTAGGAAAATGCCCAGGTACCTCGAATCTGGAAATGGGGGTTGAAATCTCAGGACAGGTGACCTTTGAGGAACTTTCCCACTCTAGGTGTATCGCCACCTAAAAATGGAGAATAAAAGTAAAGACACACTTAAGAAACTTTTCCTTGATCGATCTTGTCATCCGATGGTAAAAATCTCTTCTGTCTGATTTAAAGTCTGAAATGTAAGTAATACTCCCTGCATTGGAGTGGATTGAATAGTTGACCCACGGCGTGGATCTCCAAGTTGGAAAGGTACTTTCAAATGTCACAGACACCGAGTGTTTGGATCAGGAATGTGGTCTGGGTGACTTCCAGGTAGAGCCTGACTGTGCCATGCGGGCAGGTCCTCAGCAGGACCCAGCCCCTGTCTCCCCTGGCATCTGAGAGCTTTGTCTCTGCCATGTGGGAAGGAAACTGTCTCGGTCTAGAAATACAGCAAAGTACTGGATATATCTGTGAAAGCGAGCAGTCTGGAATCAGGGACGATTAGCACTCAAAGAAATGAGAGATTGTCCTGTTCCCTTCTCTGACCATTTTAGAGGTAGGAGAGCTGAGGTCCAAGCTTTGTCACATGGCTGGGAAGTGTCAGAGACAGGTCTCCAACCATGACTCAGAATCCAGGGGGCTGCAGTGCACCCCACAGGCTTTCCAGCTTCTCGCAGTTTGGTCCAAAAACCCCCCATTTTTAGGCATATAGGAAGATAATAAAAGTCAAGCATTGGGTGAAGTGGAAAATACTGAGAGGGCTATTTAGGGAATTTCTCTATGGGAAAAATGTGCCTAATAAGTCGTGGAATTTTTCCCCTTTTATTTCTTCCTTGGAGCTTTCCCTACAAATTAATGCTTTTAGCGTCTGCTTGTCCTTAAAAGACAGCAATGTTTATTTATTTATTTTTTTTTTAATTGTATTATGTTATGTTAGTCACCATACAGTACATCATTGGTTTTTGATGTGGTGATCCACGATCATTGTTTTCGTATAACACCCAGTGCTCCATGCAGTACGTGCCCTCCTTGATACCCATCGCTGGGCTAACCAATCCCGCCTCCCCCCTCCTCTCTAAAACCCTGTTTGTTTCTCAGGTCCATAGTCTCTCATGGTTCATCTCTCCCTCCAATTCCCCCCCGCCTCATTTTTCCCTTCCTTCTCCTAGTGTCCTCCATGCTATTCCTTATGTTCCACAAATAAGTGAAACCATATGATAATTGACTTTCTCTGCTTGACTTATTTCACTTAGCATAGTCTCCTCCAGTCCCATCCATGTTGATGTAAAAGTTGGGTATTCATCCTTTCTGATGGCTGAGTAATATTCCATTGTATATATGGACCACATCTTCTTTATCCATTCATCTGTTGAAGGGCATCTGGGCTCTTTCCATAGTTTGGCTATTGTGGACATTGGGGTGCATATGGCCCTTCTTTTCACTACATCTGTGTCTTTGGGGTAAATACCCAGTAGTGCAATTTGCTGGGTCATAGGGTAGCTCTATTTTTAAATTTTTGAGGAACCTCCACACTGTTTTCCAAAGTGGCTGTACCAACTTGCATTCCCACCAACAGTGTAAGAGGGTTCCCCTTTCTCCACAACCTCTCCAACATTTGTTGTTTCTCTCCCTGTCCCATTTTTGCCATTCTAACTGGTGTAAGGTGGTATCTCAATGTGGTTTTGATTTGGATTTTCCTGATGGCTAATGATGATGAACATTTTTTCATGTGTCTGTTAGCCATTTGTATGTCTTCTTCAGAGAAGTGTCTTTTCATATCTTCTGCCCACTTTTTGACTTGATTATTTGTTTTTTGGGTGTTGAGTTTGAGAAGTTCTTTATAGATCTTGGATACCAGCCCTTTATCTGTAGTGTCATTTGCAAATATCTTCTCCCATTCTGTGGGTTGCCTCTTTGTTTTGTTGACTGTTTCCTTTGCTGTGCAGAAGCTTTTTATCTTGGTGAAGTCCCAAAAGTTCATTTTTGCTTTTGTTTCACTAGCTTTTGGAGATGTAGCTTGAAAGAAGTTGCTGTGGGCGATGTCCAAGAGGTTACTGCCTATGTTCTCCTCTAGGATTTTGATGGATTCCTGTCTCACATTGAGGTCTTTCATCCACTTTGAGTTTATCTTTGTGAATGATGTTAGAGAATGGTCGAGTTTCATTCTTCTGCATGTGGCTGTCCAATTTTCCCAGCACCATTTATTGAAGAGACTGAAAAGACAGCAATGTTTAGCATGAGGATGACTTCTTTTGCTATCAGGTTTTGCCTGATTTGAGCAAGCTAAAAATTTAAACAAACAAACCAAAAAAACAACAAAACTTCACCTGGAAAATCCTTTAAAATTATTACCTTGTAACTCAATTTAAAAATGGATATTTAGGGACGCCTGGGTGGCTCAGTTGGTTAAGCATCTGCCTTCGGCTCAAGTCATGATCCCAGGGTCCTGGGATCAAGTCCCGCCTTGGGCTCCCTGCTCAGTGGGGAGCCTGCTTCTCCCTCTGCCTGCCACTCCCCCTGCTTGTGCTTTCTCTCTCTGACAAATAAATAAAATCTTAAAAAAAAATGGATATTTAAAATTCATTCATCAATTATTTATGTGCTAGGTACTGGGAATAGGGATATAGCAGTGAACAAGCATACTGAAAATCTAAAAGCCTTCCCTCTTGGAAATTATAATTTAGTGGATAAAATATTAGAGGTGAATCCAATAGGCAATTGTAGTTATTGCCTAAATAAATATAACTTTAATTGTTAACCATCAAACACAATCATGTTATGTGAAAACAATGTTACATTTAATATGTTTTCTTGTTCTTAAGACTGGAATTATAAGCTACTAGATAAAATTATTGTGTATATTTGCATGTCTGTGTTGCTTTATAAAAGCTAAAAACAAAAAAAAAAATGAACTGTTTAAGTCTTTTTTTAACATTTTTTTAACATTTTTTTAATTTAGTTATGTTAATCACCATACATCACATCATTAGTTTTTGATGTAGTGTCCCATGATTCATTGTTGGCGTATAACACCCAGTGCTCCATTCAGTATGTGCCCTCTTTAATACCCATCACCAGGCTAACCCATCCCCCACCCCCCTCCCCTCTAGAACCCTCAGTTTCTTTCTCAGAGTCCATAGTCTCTCCTGGTTCGTCTCCCCCTCTGATTCCCCCCCCTTCATTTTTCCCTTCCTACTATCTTCTTTTTTTTTTTAACATATAATGTATTATTTGTTTCAGAGGTACAGATCTGTGATTCAACAGTCTGACACAATTCACAGTGCTCACCATAGCACATACCCTCCCCAATGTCTATCACCCAGCCACCCCATCCCTCTCACCCCCCACCACTCCAACAACCCTCGGTTTGTTTCCTGAGATTAAGAATTCCTCATATCAGTGAGGTCATATGATACATGTCTTTCTCTGATTGACTTATTTCGCTCAGCTTAATACCCTCCAGTTCCATCCACGTCGTTGCAAATGGCAAGATTTCATTCCTTTTGATGGCTGCATAATATTCCATTGTATGTATAGACCACATCTTCTTTATCCATTCATCTGTTGATGGACATCTTGGCTCTTTCCATAGTTTGGCTATTGTGGACATTGCTGCCATAAACATCGGGGTGCATGTACCCCTTCGGATCCCTACTTTTGTATCTTTGGGGTAAATACCCAGTAGTGCAATTGCTGTGTTGTATGGTAGCTCTATTTTCAACTTTTTGAGGAACCTCCATACTGTTTTCCAGAGTGGCTGCCCCAGCTTGCATTCCCGCCAACAGTGTAGGAGGGTTCCCCTTTCTCCGCATCCCCGCCAACATCTGTCGTTTCCTGACTTGTTAATTTTAGCCATTCTGACTGGTGTGAGGTGGTATCTCATTGAGGTTTTGATTTGGATTTCCCTGATGCTGAGCGACGTTGAGCACTTTTTCATGTGTCTGTTGGCCATTTGGTGTCTTCTTTGGAAAAATGTCTGTTCATGTCTTCTGCCCATTTCTTGATTGGATCATTTGTTCTTTGGGTGTTGAGTTTGATGAGTTCTTTATAGATTTTGGATACTAGCCCTTTATCTGATATATCATTTGCAAATGTCTTCTCCCATTCTGTCGGTTGTCTTTTGGTTTTGTTGACTGTTTCCTTTGCTTTGCAAAAGCTTTTTATCTTGATGAAGTCCCAATAGTTCATTTTTGCCCTTGCTTCCCTTGCCTTTGGCAATGTTTCTAGGAAGAAGTTGCTGCAGCTGAGGTCGAAGAGGTTGCTGCCTGTGTACTCCTTTAGGATGTTGATGGACTCCTGTCTCACATTGAGGTCTTTCAACCCTTTTGAGTCTATTTGTGTGTGTGGTGTAAGGAAATGGTCCAGTTTCATTCTTCTGCGTGTGGCTGTCCAATTTTCCCAACACCATTTGTTGAAGAGACTGTCTTTCTTCCATTGGACATTCTTTCCTGCTTTGTTGAAGATTAGTTGACCATAGAGTTGAGGGTCCATTTCTGGGCTCTCTATTCTGTTCCATTGATCTATGTGTCTGTTTTTGTGCCACTACCATACTGTCTTGATGATGACAGCTTTGTAATAGAGCTGGAAGTCCGGAATGGTGATGCCGCCAGCTTTGCTTTTCTTTTTCAACATTCCTTTGGCTATTCGGGGTCTTTTCTGGTTCCATACAAATTTTAGGATTATTTGTTCCATTTCTTTGAAAAAAGTTGATGGTATTTTGATGGAGATTGCATTGAATGTGTAGATTGCTCTAAGTAGCATTGACGTCTTCACAATATTTGTTCTTCCAATCCATGAGCATGGAATGTTTTTCCATTTCTTTGTGTCTTCCTCAATTTCTTTCATGAGTATTTTATAGTTTTAAGTGTTCCTAGCAGTTTCATTTCTTTTCAGTGGGGCTTCCAGGATTTAAATGGATTAAGAGTGTTTGCTTTGGGCCAAACTGGTGGGGCAGTAGACACTTGTCCTTAGAGTTTGGGGAATTCTACTCAGAATCCTTTTGGTTTCCAAGAACATAGACCCACTTGTATATGTTGCAGAAAAGGGGCCTTCGTTATAAGAACCCAAAAGGAAATCACAATAAAATCTGTGGTAAAGAGCCCAATGCAGCCACATTTCACTAGGACTAGGATGGGAAACCCTAGAACCGCTAGGAAGAGGCCTTGTCTCTGCAAGGGTCTGTCTGTCTCTCTTCTTCCTTTCTAATGGCTTCTTGGCTTTTCTCAGCACATCTACTCTCCCTTTCGTCTCTCCTTGGCTTTCCTGTGTGGTTTCAGTTTCTCCTTTCTCACAAATCTCACCTTGCACATAATCATAATGGCTCACCCTGTGTCCATTCTCCTGGCTTTTCAGTGGTAGTGCCATCACCGCAGACACCTGACCATTTCCCTTGGAGGCTCTTCATTTAAATTCTCAAGAGACGAACATCATTCTCTTGAGCTGGGCCCTACAAGGTGTGGCTGGTTTATGGACAGTCCCCTCATTGGGTCAGATGTCATTTCTGGCCCTATTAGTCATGGCCAAAGTCAGATGGCATAGAAGTGACTGTTGAGGGCCATCTGGGAGCCTATGGAGGCCTGCTGGGAACAGGACTCCTAAAATGACAAATATGTATGGAAGGCTGTTGTCCAAGGCCATTTTTGCTGGCTATAATGGGGGGGTCCTCTGGAACCAGAGGGAGCACACAGCTCTTCCTAAAATTGGAGGTGTTTATGCTCAAGATGAAACGGAATTCTGTCCAGGCAAGAGATGTGCTTACGTGTACAAAGCAAAGAACAACACAGTGACTCCTGGTGGCAAACCGAACAAAACCTGAGTAATCCAGGGAAAAGTAACTCGTGCTCATGGAGATAGTGGTATGGTCCATGCCAAATTCCAAAGCAACCTTCCTGCTAAAGCCGTTGGCCACAGGGTCCGTGTGATGCTGTACCCTTTAAGGATTTAAGCTTAGTGAAAAGTAAATAAATAAAAGCGTAGATTTGTTCTCTTGTATTTTTGTTAAAAAGAAAGAGAGAAATGACCGTTGAAGACAGTCATTTGGCAGACATGACAGACATGAGGCAGATTCATCCAGAAGGCAGTGTTTGGGAACAGGCACTGTGAAACTGTTTTAGTACTGTGGTAGTGTTTCTTCTCACATCAGAATTTTGGGGACACCCATGGTTGTTCCTGAACCCCATGGGTGTTGTGACCTGGGCAAAGTCAGGGATGGAGGTTCGAGAAGCCAGAACTGGATCCAGGAACCCAGCCTTTTTTTTTAAATCCTAGGTGTCTGTGAACACAAATGAAAGCAAAACCAGGAGGGGAGAGCTCCCTCTTTTGGATTCCCTGGCATTCTTGACTGCTCTGGAATCCGTGTCTAACCCCAGATATCTGGGTTCAGGGTAAGCTCGGGCCAGAGTGAACCCTTGGTGGTGATTAAAAGGAAAAGTGTTCTATATGGGTAATTTTCAGGCTGAACGTCATGGTGGAACATCAGTCTGGGAAGACTTGTTGGCAGATTTCTGTTTAGAATGGGATCATGATCTGGATCCATGAAGAGCAGACAGATTTGGTGTAATCCTTCTAGAGAAGATGGCTGGGGCCGTAGAAAAATTGAAGAGGCTCAGAATTAAGCCTAGAGTGTTCTTGTCAGAGAGAGGTTAGCTGAGAATTAGGTCTTAGAAGCCCAAGTGGGTTTATAAGGAGATGGAACATTTAGTATTCCAGGAAAACCAGGAAGGCCATTGAAAGGCTGCTGTGCTTTGATCAGGCAAAGTCACAGATGGCAGATTTCCTAAGGCCAGTGACTGACAAGGCCTGTGCTGGCTGTGAAGGTGGGTGAACAAGGAGTTGAGCGTGCAGACTTTGGGGTCAGACAGAAACTTCTGGAACAGACATTCACTTCCTACATCTGTAATATGCAGATAATATCCAGTTCTCAGGGTTGTTAGGGGGCTAGTATCATGTTATCTGTAAAGTAGAAATGTTCACTATTATTACACAGTCCTTATCATCAGAATATTTGTCCATGACCATTGATAAAACACATTACCATGCAATATTTCACTTGGCTTTTGCCATTTGGAACTGCATTTTCTGATCACAACAATGAGCAGAAGTTAGGTCAGAGGGAAAATGCTTTCAGTATTTCCTTTGAAGTTACCTCTTCTTTTTGAAATTCACTTTAATCCAGGCTCAAAAGTGTGCTGGAGTAGAGGGCTAAAACCCCTGGGGAAGACAAGACTTGAATAAAAGTTCACACTAGAATCTCTGATATAAAATTTTTTCTTATGAGAAATGTTTTTGGTGGGAAGGGCGGGGATGGAGGGGGAGGAAGACATAAGCCTAAAGGAAACAAAGGGAATAAAAAGAAGTCAAGGGAACCACAGACCAGGTCCCCACTTTGTCTTAAGACCAGCTTGGCCTAAGAGTTTCTCAGAAGGTGCTGGGTTAAATTCTAGGACTTCTCTCAGAAATTTATAATGTGAGCTAGTTCTGAGAAGTCCCACAGCCAAGAAAATGCCTTCACTGCTGTTAGCCCAGCATTCCTGAGTTCATTGCCCACCAAGCTCCTTTCTATTTTTTTTAAAGATTCTATTTATTTATTTGAGAGAGGGAGAGCACAAGCAGGGGTGAGGGGCAGAGGGAGAGGGAGAAGCAGACTCCCCGCTGAGCAGGGAGCCCAATGTAGGACTCGATCCCAGGATCCTGGGATCATGACCTGAGCTGAAGGCAGACGCTTAACCGACTGAGTCACCAAGATGCCCCTCACAGAGCTCCTTTTTAGACAAAGATCCCATCAGCCTCATAAGAAACTAGGGAATTCTGTTCCGCATCTAGTCAAGGAAGGGTACATCCAATCTTAACTTCTGTTTTTTCCCCTTGACTTATCTAGATACCTTAGAGAAGACTGGATTAGACAAATAAGGTAATTATCTTCAAACGTGTGGAAGGTTGGCACTTCAGACAGTGGGATTTAGATTTGCCCTGTATAGCTCCAAAGAACAGAGCAGGGGTCAGTGGCTAGATTCTAGGATAGCAGACATGACTTCTGAATGAGAGGGAATTTTTAAAAATTGCCTTATTTTTTTAAGAGATTTTACTTTTAAGTAATCTCCACACTCAATGTGGGGCTTGAACTTAAAACTCCAAGATCGAGAGTCGCATGCTCTATTGACCAAGCCAGCCAGGCACCCTGAAAAAATTGCTTTGTTTTTTTGAAAAGGCATTATAAGCACATGGTACAAAATTTAAAAGTGTTAATGCCAAGTAAAGATGTGGGTCAGTAGAAATGGTTACACATTGCTGGTGATACAACCTCTTAGAAAAAGTGACCTTTTCTATACTCCATGACCTAGCCATCTACCTTGTAGGACCTACCCCAGAGAAATTCTTGCACACATGCACCAGAAGATACATACAAGAATGTTCTGGGAAAGACTGTGAGAGCATCAAACTGGAAATGACCAAATGTCCACCAACAGGAGAATGGATAAATAAATTATAGTATTTTCATACAATGGGATAGTATGTAGTGATGGAAGTGAAAAACCTCAGATATATGCAACAATATGGAAAAATCTTACAGACTTAATGTTGACATGAAAAGAGTAAGTTGTAGAAGACTGCACATAGCATGATGCAGTTTTTATAAACCCCAAATTAAGCCAAATGAAACAATATATTGCTTAAAGCTATATCTGTATGATAAAATTATTTTTAAAAGATGGTAAGAGACACATTATTCATAATGGCCAAAAGATGGAAACAACCCAACTGTCTTTCAGCTGATAAGTGGATAAATAAAATATGGTATATCCATACAACAGAATATTATTTGGTAATAAAAGGAAGCAAAGTACTGAGGCATGCAGCAACACGAATGAATTTTGAAAACATTATGCTAAGTAAATGAAGCCAGTTGCAGTGATGCCATTCATCTGAAATTAATAAATAAATCCAGAGAGACAGAAAGGAGATTGCTTATTGCCTAAGGGCTGGGGTGGGGGGCTCTTGGAGGGAATGGGGAGTGACTGTTAATGGGTGTAGAGCTTTTTTGGGGAGTAATGAAAATGTTTTAAAATCATGGTGATGGTTGAACAAGTCTAGAAATATAACAAAACCCATCAAATTGTACACTTTAAATGGGTGAATCATATGGTGTGTGAATTATATCTCAGTAAAGTTAAAAAAGTAGCAAGAGGGGGCGCCTGGGTGGCTCAGTCGTTAAGCGTCTGCCTTTGGCTCGGGTCATGGTCCCAGGGTCCTGGGATTGAGCCCCACGTTGGGCTCCCTGCTCGGCGGGAAGCCTGCTTCTCCCTCTCCCACTCCCCCTGCTTGTTTTCCCTCTCTCGCTGTGTCTCTGTCTCTCTGTCAAAATAAATAAATAAAATGTTTAATAAAAAAAAATTAAATTAAAAACAAGTAGCAAGAGAATAATGGACATGAAATTCAGGAAGGTGTTACTTGTGAGGGAAGAGGAGGAGTACACAACAGGGGGCTAGAGGAAGAGCCCACAGGTAGCCTTCATGGCGCTGAAAATGTTCTAGTGGCGACGTATACTCTCTGGGGGAATTTTCTGCATTTTTTACTTTACAAAACTGTACTACATCACCTGCATATATGTTGCACGTATTCTTTTGAAGATGCCAAACAATCCATAATAAAATTTTAATCCAAAATGTACAAAAAAGCATCTAGTAAAAGTAAGTCTTGCTTCCCTTGCTAGTTTGGAGGCAGCCACTGTCGTCTGTTTCTTCTGTGTCCTCCCAGAAAATAGGTGTGTTTACAAACGTGACACGTGTACGTCTCCAGAAGTGACCACACGCTCTTCACACTGCTCACACATAGTTTCAGAGAAAAACTTGCAGAACTTTCGAAACCTGCATACAGAGTGGCCTTTGTTGTGTGGCTGGCGGAGAGGTGTTCTGTCCTAAAGGGGAAATGTGCATGTTCTGACGTCAAACAGCCCTGGTTAGCCTTGCATCTGGCTCCTTTGTTGCGTTCAGGCCTGTGAAACAGAGAGGCCACCTCACCTAGAGTGGCACCCCTCTGTCATCCCGTATCCCCTACCCTCCATTACTTTTCTTCCTAGCACAACCTGGTGCAAGATGTACGCATTTGTTTTGTTGTTTGTTGTTCATCTCCCCCATTAGAAACCAAGCTCTATGACAGCAGAGACTTTGTTCCAATGCCATGTGGGGTGTATTGCATGGGGTGCACAATAAATATTTACTGAATGGCTGAATGAATGAATGAATGAATGTATGTGTGTATGTCTGGTTGAAATTCTAGCTCCACCATGTACTAGCTATAAAATCTTAGGCAAGTTGCTAGATCTCGCTTTGCTTTAGGTTCCTCATGAGCACAAGAGTATAATAAAATTATAATAAAAAAGATTAAATTTATGCCTTCAAAGCTCTTAGAACAAGGCCTGGCACATAGTAACATTCAGTAGGGATCTGCCATAATTTATGTAACTGGTCTTCTATTTAGGATGTTTCCAAATAGAGCTGCATTGCAAAACTTCATATATAACACCATTCTGCATCTGGGCAAGTTTAGTGGTTGGATGAATTTCTACAAGTGGACTTTCCAGCTCCAAGGGTCCATACATTTTTGATTTGGAGAGATAATGCCAACTTGAAGGGATCAGTAATGATGAGCAGAACTGAGCACAGTGGAAGAGGCTGTTCCCTGACACTGGTCATGCCTATTCAGTCACTAGGCTTGTGTCTGGCTCTCAGGGTTGTGGCCGCTGTTCCTCATGCAGGTGGCAGGCTGGGCTGTATGACCCGCCAGGTCCTCGCAGATTCAGAACATAACAGTAGGTGCCATACTTTTCTGGGCTAAATGCCAGACATGTTTGCAACATGAAATTTCAAACCTTAAAATGTTCCATTTTAGGTCTTATTTTTATTTTTATTTTTTTTTTAAAGATTTTATTCATTTATGTGAGAGAGAGAGAATGAGAGAGAACACATGAGAGGGGATAGGGTCAGAGGGCAAAGCAGACTCCCTGCCGAGCAGGGAGCCCGATGCGGGACTCGATCCAGGGACTCCAGGATCATGACCTGAGCCAAAGGCAGTCGCTTAACCAACTGAGCCACCCAGGCGCCCTTAGGTCTTATGTTTAAATGAAGAGCCCTTAAAATTCACATTATAGTGTTTTGGGGAGACAGGAGGGAGGGTTTGCTTTATTTTTTTGGAACTTTTTGAAGGTATGTGGTATAAAAAATTTAAAAAATGTCCAGTTGTACCTTTTTTAAAAATGTGTGGTCAATTATTTGAACTTAATCTACACAAATTAAATTCTTATATAATGATTAGGGTGTGGGGGTGGGTCAAGAAATATTGTATAACTTATTTTTTTAAACTTTGTTGGCTTCTTTTTTCCCCTTGTTGAGTCTAGCCAATAATCCACATTCTATAGCCACTCAAATGTCAAAATGTTTCAAAAACATAAAAAAAAAAATCAAGAAATGAATAGAAGCGTCCTTGTTCTTTAAATTATTTCTGTGTTACCCTGAACTGTAAGTGAACCCTCCTTGCTTATAAAAGAAGCAGCTGTTCATGCAATTGAAACCATGGTTCATTACCAGCTGACCTCGGATTCAGGAGTAAAACTTCCTCTATTTTACTACGACTATTCAGACAGGGACTGGAGATAAACAATAATCAAAATCAGGATGGAACTTGACTGGGAAACCCTCTATGTTCTTTGGCAGAATTATAGCAGCTCTTGGATTGCCAGGAGTGAGGCAATGTGAAATGACCCTCAAGCATTCCCTTCTGAAATGCAGTGGGTCCAGGTTGCCAGCTCTGAGCAGACAAAGGCTGATTGTAACAACTTCTTAAGCATATACTTATAGAAACATTAATTATCACCAACCCTATTTTAAACATTTATAGAAAGTCAAGATGAAAGGGCCCTTTTATATCCATTTTATATTCCCCCTTGCAAGAAAGTATGATTACAGAGTGTTGTTTTTTTTTTTTTCTCTCCTTAAAATTCTTATTTCTAGGTCTTATCCTTTAAATACTAAGTTTGGTTTGAGGCTTATGTGCTCATCATAGGAGACATGAGGAGATAGGAGGGAAAAGCAGTGGGTAAGTGGGTGTGATGATGGAGGGGACACACTGTGGGGTGGGAGGTGTGGGCACCTGACACGTGGAAATGACCCATTTTTTAAAGGTGGAATGCCAGTTCTAGGCTGAAGTGGCTAAGGTCTAAAGCAGTGGTTCTCAGACGTTAGAGCTCATCAGAGCTGGGGTAGGGTTGCTTTGACAGTGAACCTTAAGGGGTCCCACCCCCAGAGAATTTGATTCAGTATATCTGAGTAGAGTGTTAACTCCTGCTGATTCAGATGCAAGTGGCTTGTGACCACACGTAGAGAGGAAACTGGCTTGAAGGTCAATTGTTCCCAGCATGTCCTTCAGAAGACCTTCAGTCGTGGGTCTACTCAACCTACATTTATATGGTCTCTTTCTGGAATCCACCCCTACTGTTTTCCTCCCCTGTCTCCTCCATGGCATACTGCATTATATGCTAAAAAGTTGGCTCCAGAAGTGGTCTGCAGCAGGCTATGTGCAAGGGGTTTCTTGGCTCAGGCCATCCATGAAGAATGCTTTGACCTCTTGAAGTCAATCGTAATTCTTTATCATCATCAAAAAAAAGGAGGAAAGAGAAAGGGAGATTTCAGGCTGAACTATTCACTGACAGGGAGTAGATGTCCTTGGCATATGGAAGGCTGAACTGAGCATGGTGGGGTAATGGAAGGACTGGACTTGCCTGGCTGGGCTGGCAGTTCAATGGGCATGGCGTAGAGAGGGGAGCCTATATAAAGAGCCAGGCTCTTTGTTTGAAGAAGTCAGGAGGCTGTCCAAATTGCACTGAGCCTACAGAATGAGACTGGACTTGGCTCCGGTTTCCCAGTGCCCACTGTCTCCCCTCACCCTCCTCCTCCTCTACTCCCATCACCAGGCCAAGAGAACACACAGCTGTCGGTACTTCACCTTCTCATCTTCTGCTCTGTGCGCGTGAACACGGATAACTGGAAATCCCAAACAGGGTGTCAAGAGCCCAGGAATTAGCCATCCATTGGTTCCAGTTTCTCTTCAGTTCCATAGCGTCTCAAAAGAGCCACCAGACCAAGGCCAGCAGGCTTGTTTTTCTCCCTCTTTCAGGCTCCAGCTTCCTGATGCTGATGGGGGTGTCTCATCAGATAGGAACCTGTGATGTTCACTCTGAAACAGAGTTATTTCCTGAGATTGCCAAAGTCAGGGGGCTTCAATCGAGGACTGAGAGAGGGCACTATTATTTATTAGGTACCTACTATGTGCCAGGCATTTTACATCTGTACCGCATTGACTCCTAATAGGAACCCTGCAGGGTAAGCAGCATTACCTCGAGTTACAAGTGGGGACCCAGAGGCTGAGGATTCTGTGGCTTGCCCAAGATTATACACCTAGGACTAGAACATGTGAGGTAGAGAGAGGGCTTTATGCTTTCTCTTTCTTGTTACTTTGATGACTCGTCCAATTCTGAAGCATTTACTGTAGCTGCATTTTATGCCCATTTAGGAAGCAATGTAGTGGAGAGGCTAAGAATTGGGCTCTGGAGACAGACTGCCTAGGATTCTGCTACTCATTAGCTGTGTTCTGTTTCTCTGTATTCTTGGGATAATGAGAATAATGATAATATACTACTTACCTCTTAGAGTTTCTGACCTTCCAAGAGGAGAATCCTAATACTGCTTAGCTCACCTCATAGGGTGTAAAGTCCAGGAGTGATATCTTTGGACAAATAATTTGTAAATGATGTTTCTCTGTCCTCATCTGTGTATCCAATATTTATTATAAGCCTGTGTGGCTGATCAATCATTATTACTATGTCTGAAGTTCATGAGGGTACACATTTTTTAATCTGTGCCCTGGAGGTATTTATTGTCTAATAATAATAATAATAATAATAATAATAATAATAATATCTACTCTGTAGGCATTTTATGTTTATTATCTCACTGGATTGGTACAGTTGTAATGAAGTGACTATTATCAGCCTATTTCATATTTTATAAACCTCCTCAGGGAGACCAAGTAGTTTGTTCTCCATCCGGGACAGACAGCTGGGGGTCAGTGGCAAAGCCAGTCACACCCAGACTCTAACTCCAAAGCCATTGCTTTTGATTGCTGGTCAAGGAGAGGAATATATTTATCTGTGAAAGATCACCCACTAATTGAAGGTGGATGTGGAGCCATTGCTTCAGCCGGAATGGTCAAAGATGACTTGGGGGGGGCACCTGGGTGGCTCAGTCGGTTAAGCATCTGCCTTCAGCTCAGGTCATGATCCCAGAGTCCTAGGATCAAGCCCCATGTTGTAGGGCTCCCTGCTTAGTGGCAAGCCTGCTTCTCTCTCTCCCTCTACACACCCCTGCCACCCCCCCATGCTTGCTCACGTGCTCTCTCTCTCTCAAATAAAATCTTTTTTTTTTTTAAATGACTTTGTGGAGGGGCAGGATGCAGGAAGTTTCTGCAGGCTGAGGGGAGGGAGAAGCAGTTCATGGTGGATGAGGGGATCAATGAGGAAGGTCAAGGACAAGCTAGACAGTAAGGACAGTCATAGATGTCACCGCCTCCCCTGATCTTCCCCACGGCTCCACGAAGGAGGAGAGACGGGGATGATCTTTCCCATTTTGAAACAAAGGAAGCTGAAAGAGGTTATGTGACTTGCTCACAGTCACCCACTTACTAGTGATAGAAATAGGTCCTCAGGCTTCTGAACTCCTTCCATTTTTAAAAAATTTTTTATTGGTATGTTAATCACCATACATTACATCATTAGTTTTAGATGTAGTGTTCCATGATTCATTGTTTGTGCATAACACCCAGTGCTCCATGCAGAACGTGCCCTCCTCAATACCCACCACCAGGCTAACCCATCCTCCCACCTCCCTCCCCTCTAGAACCCTCAGTTTGTTTTTCAGAGTCCATCGTCTCTCCCTCTAATTTCCCCCCTTCATTCTTCCCCTCCTGCTATCTTCTTTTTTTTTTTTCTTAACATATATTGCATTATTTGTTTCAGAGGTACAGATCTGTGATTCAACAGTCCTGCACAATTCACAGTGCTCACCATACCACATACCCTCCCCAATGTCTATCACCCAGCCACCCCATCCCTCCCACCCCACCCCCACTCCAGCAACCCTCAGTTTGTTTCCTGAGATTAAGAATTCCTCATATCAGTGAGGTCATATGATATATGTCTTTCTCTGATTGACTTATTTTGCTCAGCATAACACCCTCCAGTTCCATCCACGTCGTTGCAAATGGCAAGATCTCATTCCTTTTGATGGCTGCATAATATTCCATTGTATATATATATCACATCTTCTTTATCCATTCATCTGTCGATGGACATCTTGGCTCTTTCCACAGTTTGGCTATTGTGGACATTGCTGCTATAAACATCGGGGTTTTTGTGCCAGTACCATACTGTCTTGATGATGACAGCTTTGTAATAGAGCTGGAAGTCCGGAATTGTGATGCCGCCAGCTCTGCTTTTTTTTACAACATTCCTCTGGCTATTCGGGGTCTTTTCTGGTTCCATACAAATTTTAGGATTATTTGTTCCATTTCTTTGAAAAAAGTTGATGGTATTTTGATGGAGATTGCATTGAATGTGTAGATTGCTCTAGGTTGAACTCCTTCCATTTTACAAGTAGCAGGGGAGGACAGAAGTTTTATGGGTAGAGTATGGGAGATGGGGCATGGACCCTCTTGTATCATAGAATGTGTCATTTTCATTATTTGTTTAAGAGCAGCATTCTTAACCTTTTCGTGTACCACAGGCTCCTTTGACAGTCTAGTAAAGTCTGTGGATTGCTTTGCCAACAATTTTTTAAAATTTTTCATTATGGTAAATACACATAAGATAAAGTTTACCACCTTAACCATTTATTAAGGGCACAGTACAGTGGCGTTATGTATATGTTCACATTGTTGTGCAGCTATCCACGGAACACTCTTTATCTTGGAAAACTGAAACTCTGTATCCATTAAATACTAACTCCCCATTCCCTCTTTTCCCAGCCCCTGGCAATCACCATTCTACTTTCTGTCTCTATGAATTTGTCTACTCTAGGTACCTCATATAAGTGGAAACATACAGTATTTGTCCTTTTGTGACTGTTTTTTTCACTTGGCGTGATGTTCTCAGGGTTCATCCATGATGTAGCATGTGTCAGACATTCCTTCTTTTTCAAGGCTGAATAATACTCTGTTGTATGTATATACCATGTTGTGTTTATTCATCTGTCAGTGGACACTTGGCCTGCCTCTGCCTTTTGGCTATTGCAAATAATGTGCCAAATAATGTTTTAAAAAGCACAAAATTATATATGTGTGTGTGTGTGTATTAGATATAATCACAAAGGAAGCCAATTATATTGATATACAATTATCAATATGTATTTTAAAACAAATTGTGACATAGGGCGCCTGGGTGGCTCAGTTGGTTAAGCGACTGCCTTCGGCTCGGGTCATGATCCTGGAGTCCCTGGATCGAGTCCCGCATCGGGCTCCCTGCTCGGCGGGGAGTCTGCTTCTCCCTCTGACCCTCCCCCCTCTCATGTGCTCTCTCTCATTCTCTCTCTCTCAAATAAATAAATAAAATCTTTAAAAAAAAAAATAAAACAAATTGTGACATAGAAACACATGAGCTCCTTTACTAATATAGTAAATAAGATATAGAAGCAGGCCTGATAACTGCCTTAATTGTGAAACAGTTATGAGTGTAAATAATATTTCAATATATGTACAGTAACTAGAATATGATATGACAATATCTGTGATTTCAGTTACAAAGTCCCAGGTTCTGCCAACATTGATGATCGAAGGAAATGCTCAATTGCAGTTAGAGATTTGTGAAAAGGAAGATGTGATTATTTCCTGTACAGGTCTGGGACCTCCTGGAGTTCTCACAAGTCCTGGGAAGTGGCAGCAGCCTGGGGCCGAGAAGAGTTCACCGCTTTGGGGGTTGGAGGAGAAGTTCTTTCGCTATCTTGGCCTGAAGCGAGGGCTCCAACTTCTTTTTTTTTTTTTTTTTTAAGATTTATTTATTTATTTTTATTTGAGAGAGCGAGAATGAGAGAGAGAGAGTACATGAGAGGGGGAGGTCAGAGGGAGAAGCAGGCTCCCCGCTGAGCAGGGAGCCCGATGCGGGACTCGATCCCGGGACTCCAGGATCATGACCTGAGCTGAAGGCAGTCGCCCAACCAACTGAGCCACCCAGGCGCCCAAGGGCTCCAACTTCTAACTTCTTGGTTTGGGGCAGTCTTTTCCTGGCTTGGCTGAGCTATGTGAACTTGGGCAGGGTGTTTAGCCTCTCTGAGCCTCAGTTTCCCCACTTGTGATTAGATACCAACATGCACCCCTTAGAGACAGAGGCTTGCTGTGAGTCCTGGGGCTCCTTTGAAAAGGTGGATAAAACCAGGCGAGCATCTCAGTCCAGGTTTATCTAAATCTCAAAATCCCCTCCTCCATCCATAATGGATGGCTGGAAGGCAGGATGGCAGGCTCTTTACATCCATGTTTTCCAGAACCTCATTTTCTTCCTGCTGGCCAAGGTAAACAACACAACTAGGCCAGACCCTGACTTTTCCTACCATCCTAGCCTTTTGGGAGCCAAGATTGGCATCTGTTTTCACAGACCATAAGTTGTCTAAAACTTTTACATACCAAGGGGTGGTCTGGGATCCTATCAGGGGTCATAAAAGACCATAGCCGGCAAAGATAGGGGATCAGCAGGGTTATCCTTGAACAATTAACTAGAAAAAGGAAGCTGCAAAGGGAAGTTTATATGCAGATGTCCAGGCATTTCAGCAATGTGCCTTAAGATAACCAAATCCCTGGCCAAGGATGATGGATGGGGATCCGCTGAATTGGCTTGGCCTGTTTGATATCGAACATCTCTTACTATGATACTTTTCCACAGTGTATGAAATGGGATAAAGTTAGCGAGTTCACAAGACTGTGGACTGATGGAGACTGTTGGTGAAAGCTGCTGTCCATGCTGAGCTGGAGCTGAGGTGTCACCGGGAGGGGACGGGCTGGTTCTGCACCCCAAGGCCTGCTCGCATGAGTTGATGTGCATAGTAGTTTGGTTCTTGGTTGAGGGAGGAGGGTGCAGAGTTTCCTTGTCATTGTTATTTCTCTCAGGTGCCTGGGGAAGGAGGAAGAACGGAGGAAGTGGTCACTGTTTTTGTCCCCCTGTCATAGAGGTGGCCCTCTGCCAGGGAGACTTTTTGAGACTGTGCCCAAGCTCTGTTGGTTCAGAGCCCAAGGGACAAAATGTCACACTGAGCAGGGAGAGGGCTGGTTGCCCCCACTCCCCTTCCATTCTGCCGAGACTGAAGGGCAGCTCTGTAGGTCCAAGGGGATCACCGGCAAAGTCCCTGCTGAGAGCAGTGGTGTGGTGGGGACAGGGCATGATGCTTCACAGAGGCAGAAGACTATGAGCAGCGTCCCTTGGGAATTCTGGAACATAAGTGTTGGGGGAGAGGGGATATATTAAACAAGGCCTAATGTGATGAGCAGGTGGGGCTGGGAGCTGGTAAGGGTCAACTATTTACTCAACATCACCTCATTTGTACCACTTCTGCTTGGAGCCTGGGACATAGTAAGTAAAGCCTCAGCCTTATTTTTTTTTTAAAAGAGAGAAATTCCTCTTCTTTTTCTGAGTCTGGGACATAATGAAGTATTACACACATAACTGCTTACTAGTAATGCTGTGATTGTTGAGAGATTGCTCTTCCATCAACTGTGCAGGAGAAAGGTTAACAGGGTCAACTGGCTGTCTGTCAGAGAGCTGAGATTCAGTCAGGTTTCTCTGGTCCCACCGCTCATACTCCATATTCTAAGATAGCTTTTCCCTAGATTTGTCTTTGATAAGAGGAAGACATCTTTAATAAATTAAATAGAACTACCATATGCCCCAGAAATTCTACTCCGGGGTATATACCAAAAAAGAATCAAAGACCAATGATCAAACAAAATGTGTACACATAGCAGCAGTGTTCACAATAGCCAGAATGTGGAAATAACCCACATATCCACAAACCGAGGAATGGATAAGCAAAATGTGGTCTATCCACACAATGGGATATTATTCAGCCATTTAAAGGAATGAAATACTGATACATGGCAGAACGTGGATGAACCTTGAAAACATGATGCTCAATTAAAGAACTGGTCACAAAAGACCACACGTTATATGATTCCAAATGTATCCTATGTCCAGAATAGGCAAATCCATAGAGACAAAAAGCAGGTTAGTGGCATAATACCCTTTAAGCCCACCCATATGATCACAAATGGCACAGTCTCATTCTTTTTTGTGGCTGTGTAATTGCATACATATACCACATATTCCTTATCCATCTGTCTATTGATGAACTCTTAGATTGCTTCTATATCTTGCCTATTGTAAGTAATGCTGTAAGAAACATAGAAGTGCATATATCTTTTCGAATTAGTGTTTTCATTTTCTTTGGGTAAATACCCTGTAGTGGAATTATGGGATCATATGTGAACAAAAAGCAGAATCAGACCTATAAATACAGAACACGAGCTGGTGGTTGCCAGAGGCGAGGAAGGTGGGAGGATGGGCAAATTGAGTGAGGAGGAGTGGGAAGTACAGACTTCCAGCTGAATGAGTAAGTCATGGGAAGAAAAGGAATGGTGTAAGGAATATAGTCGATTGTATTGTAGTAGTGCGTGGTGACGGATATTGGCTACACTTGTGAGCATAGCACAATGCACAGACTTGTAGAAGCGCGGTGTTACATACCCTAAACTAGTGTAACATTGTGCATTAACTAAACAGATTAGTTGTTGCCAGTGACTGGGAGGTGGCGGATGGAAAGTGACTGCTAATGGGTACGGGGTTTCTTTTGGGTGTGATGAAAATATTCTGGATTAGACTGCAGTGGTAGCTGCACAACATTGTGAATGTACTAAATGCCGCAGAATTGCATGCTTTGAAATGGTTAAAGTGGTGAATTCTATGTTATGTTTATTTTATCACAATTAAAAAGAGAAGAAAACAGCAAGAAGCAAGTATTTAAATAGAAAATATTAAGCACATTTCAGGTGCTTTTCTTCTCAGCAACATATTTTCTCAATATTTAGTACAATAATATCTCACCCATCTTGGAACTGATTAGGCAGCTTCAGCCCAGCAGAGCACGGATGGGAATCAGGAAGAGAACGTGGCTCTGAGGGCCTCCTTCAGTGCCCGTGAGAGCTAGACCTGGAGGGCCGGCCGGAGCCAAGTCTATTTGTGTATTAGTGCCTCCCTGGGGCATCGAGATTCTCAGAGTTATCAAGACAAGGGTAATTCCACTGTGGGTCTCTAGAACACCAGTTTAGGCCTCTTGATTTGCTTTCTGCCTTGTTATGTAGCAAGTCATGTGTTCCTTGATTCATTCCTGAGAACTTGGAAGATTTTAAAGGCGTTTTGGGGCAGACCCAATTTCATGATATAACCTAACGTTCTCCAGTGTGCCTGTTTCAGGCATGACTCTGAACCTCGGACCAAGTGTTGAAAGACAAGGGACCCACCGAACAGCCACATCACTGATATGATGCTGGCCCTCAGGTTTTTCAACTGTGGCTGTTACGAAAGTCAAATATGATAATGTGTGAAAAAGCATTTTATGAATGAAGAGTTTCCATACAAATGTTAGCCACGAATTATTGTGTTGGCTGCAAGAATCCCCTGTGCTAGCTCGATGCTAATAATAACAACTAACGTGTGCTACACACACGCACCAGGCACTGGGCTGGCACGCCACACAACATTCCTGCACACACGGGAGGTCAGGTGCATTTTAGTCCCAACTAACAAATGAAGAGGCTGAGGGAAAGAGATGGCAAATAACTTATCCACATCCAAGGTCCCAGAGCCGGCACATGATGGGGCCGAGGTGTGACCCCAGCAGGCTGGTGCAGTCTACGTCACTGCCTCTTGCTTACCGTATGTCTCATTCTTCACCTAATGGCTGGGAATAAGTCAAGCGGAACTGAGGGATGTAATCAGCACTTTCTAAGTGAGTATCCTTGGATGAAATGACACCCACAGTCACTGGAGCCAGCGCAAAGTTGGTTGTTAGCATCTCTTTACAAACTCCACAGCCAGTGCCACCCATTTCAGTAGCTTAAAATCAACCACAGTGGGAGTATTTACACCAGGGACATTAGCAAATGCTTCCAATCGGGGCTTTCTCCTTTTCCTCCTCCTTCTCGCCCCCCCTCCCCGCCTCCTTTTCCTCCTCCTTCTTTAGAGAGCCTGTTAAACATTTACCAGCATACTGCTGGCTACAATTGTTTGTTTGTTTCTTTTTCTAGAGAGAGAGTGGGAGAGAGAGGGAGAGAGAGGAAGGAGGGGGAGGGGCAGAGGCAGAGGGAGAGAGAAAAAAATCTTAAGCGGGCTCCACGTCCATCATGGAGCCTGACACAGGGCTTGATCTTACCCTGAGATCATGACCTGAGCCGAAATCAAGAATCAGAAGCTTAACTGAGCCACCCAGGCCCCCCTGCAATAATTTCTATTAGCAGATAGAATTAATAATCATATCTGACAATGATAATAAAAGCATTTTTCCTTTATTTGCAAAGTTGCAAATGCAAAAGGACTCCTCTTGGTGAGTGTCAATTTTGGAAGAATCAGAGGGAAATCTTAACAGAAAGAAACCTGAGGGCAGCCCTGGATTTGTGCGTTTCCTGGGCTGCTGCTGTGATCTTTGAACCAGACACAGGACACCTAAGTTGTGTTGTCTCATACTTAGAACAAGGTAGGTAGTATGTGCTATTCTTGTCTGAGTTTTAAGCCAGAGGAAACAGAGCCATAGAGAAGTAACTTGCCTGAGCTAGAAAGTGGCAGAGCCAGGATTGGAATCCAGAGCTCACTCTCTCTACCACCAGGCTTTTATGACTTCAGTATCTTCATTTTCACCATTTCCCTTAAATACTACTGTCGAGGATCTTCTTCCATATCCTGGCAAAAACTTAAGTTAAGGCAGTCGGAAAAGCCACCAAAGCCAAACCATGTCAGTGATTTTCTCACAGGTTTAAAAAGCCCCCTTATTTTCAGGCTTGTCCTAAGATGTTAGGGACCCCCTACCTAGCAGGTCCTGAGAGAGAAGGAGCTGGCCCCAGAGCAGGAGAAAAAACAGGACCAAGGACTCTTGGTTAATAAATTCATCACCTCTATTTTGAGCACCTACTACGTGTCAGGCATCGTTCATTCAGGGCACTGAGGATAAAGCAAAACCAAAGCAGTCAAGTCTTTGAAAAACTGAATGGAGCTTCTCCCCTACAACAACAATAATTTATGTTTACTGAGTGCTTGCTGTGTACCAGCACTCTGCTAAGCATTGATACTCACTATTTCACCTAATCCTTGAAGCAAGATATTGGGCTAAGAGCATGACCAGTTTGTAGCCTTGGTAAGTTACTAGAGCACTCTATGGTCATTTCCCAGGTGTGTAAAATGGGGAT
This sequence comes from Neomonachus schauinslandi, assembly GCF_002201575.2. Taxonomy (NCBI): domain Eukaryota; kingdom Metazoa; phylum Chordata; class Mammalia; order Carnivora; family Phocidae; genus Neomonachus; species Neomonachus schauinslandi. The sequence goes on from NC_058408.1 coordinate 120,924,612, forward strand.
AGCATTTTAACTACTTCATCGGTTGAGAATGAGATGAAATGATAATATGTTTAAAAGTGCTTAGCATAGTTTTTTGTACATGATCAACCATTTGTGCTAGCTTTCATTCTTAATAACTTTATAAGATAAATACTATGATTAAAAATTTGTATTATTTCATAAGTTTCTTCAGTGTATTTAAACTAAAAAAAAAAAAAAAAAAAGCAAAACAGTTCACCCATTTCTTCACCATCCCCCAGCTCTGGCAATCACTAATCTGTTCCCTATATGAGCTTGGTTTTTTAAATTTTATTTTATTTTTTAATTCCACATATAAGTGAGGTCATAGAGTATTTGCCTTTCTCTGACTTATTTCACTTAGCATGATATCCTCGAGGTCATCCATTTCGCAAATGGCAAGATTTCATTCTTTTTTATGGCTGAGTAATATTCCTGTGTGTGTGTGTGTGTGTGTGTGTGTGTGTGTGTACATACTGAACTCCATTCACTCATCAGTGAGCACTTAGGTTGTTTCCATATCTTGACTAATGTACATAATGCTGCAATGAACATGGGGGTGCAGGTATCTTTTTGAGTTAGTGTTTTCATTTTCTTCAGATAAATACCTAGAAGTGGAATTGCTGGATTATATGATAGTTCTATTTTTAATTCCCTCTGTACTATTTTCCATTGTGGCTGTACCAGTTTGCATTCCCACCAACAATGCATTCTCCACATCCTTGACCACACTTGTTATTTCTAGTCTTTATGATAATATTCATTCTAACAGGTGTGAGGTGATATCTCACTGTGGTTTTGACTTGCATTTCCCTGGTGATTAGTAATGTTGAGCATCTTTTCATGTACCTGTTGGCCATTTGTATGTTTTCTTGGGAAAAATGTCTATTCAAACCTTCAGCCCATTTCTTAATCAGATTTTTTATGTGTTCTTTATATGTTTTGGATATTAGTCCCTTATCAGACATATGATTTGCAAATATTTTCTCCCATTCAGTAGGTTGCCTTTTCATGTTGTTGATGATTTCCTTTGCTGTGCAGAAGCTTTTTATTTTGACATAGTCCCACTTATTTATTTTTGCTTTCGTTGCTTAGAAACTATGGTCAATGCCATTTCACAAATGTGGAAACTAAGGTTCAAGTCTCACATTAACACTGAACACCTAGCCACACTGTCCTGGGAGTATCAGAATGAGAAGTACAGAGGGACCAGCTGGAATAGGCTGGGTGCTTCTTGCGAGCTGGAAGAGAAAAGGGGAAGGAGGAAGTAACAGAGAAGTTCTCTGCAGACGTACAGAATGTAAGGTGAGGCAGTTTGGGCACCGACTCCTAAGTATGAGTGATCCCGGAAAGTCCAGGCTCTCTAATGGGCCTGAGCTCTGGGCCATCTCCTTTGGGAAACCTTTCTTCACTGCCCCCACTCCCCCACCTCCACCTCCCATCCCCACTGTCCCCTGCCAGTCTGGATTAGGTTGCCCCCACCTCAAATCCCACATTCTGACAGCTTCATAAGGCTGTCCCTTTCATAGCAGACACACACACTGCACTATGATTATCTGTTTGGGTCTCTATGTACCTTTGGAGCCCAGGAATCCGGTCATCTCTCTAGTCCCAGCACCCATCACTCCTGGTAAGGGCTCAGTAGATGTCAGTTAATCTGGACAGAAGATGCATTTATGATCAGGAAGAGAGTAAAAGTCTGATCTTTCACCTCTAGGAGAGATTTATAGGCATACACACTTATTTACAAAAGGGAGTAGAGCATCATGGCCTTTCCCTGCTATAATATCTAAATGATATTCATAGGAAGCTCATGTTTCCACACCATACAAATAAAATTGTTACAGAGTTTAGGTCCTTTAATGGGACCTTTGAACAAGGTGTCCAAGTTGCTCAGTGTCCTGGAAACTTCACGGAGCCCAGATGGACTGCCAGTTGCCTGGATATACCATGATTTTTCTAACCTCCGCAGAGCACTTACATTGTTTCCATTTTGACCCTTCCAAGCAGTGCCTCAGAGGTCATTTCTTTTTTTTTTTTTTTAAGATTTTATTTATTTATTTGACAGAGAGAGACATAGCAAGAGAGGGAACACAAGCAGGGGGAGTGGGAGAGGGAGAAGCAGGCTTCCTGCGGAGCAGGGAGCCCGATGTGGGGCTCGATCCCAGGACCCTGGGATCATGACCTGAGCCGAAGGCAGACGCTTAATGACTGAGCCACCCAGGCACCCCTCAGAGGTCATTTCTGAACCTATAGCCTTGCACTCTGGTGAAGTGCATTCCTAGAGGGGAATTGCAGGGTCAAAAGCATTCTCATAAAGGTTCTATTTTAAAAAACTCAAATATTAGAAAGTGCTTATGTGAAACCTTGGCTAATGACAGTTACCTCAGAGGCAAATACCTCAAGTACCTTTTCCCCCAGACATGCTATTTATCTGTTCCGACTCAATATAGGGGTTCACAACTCTTTCACCCAGTTTTTTCTGAGATTGACATTGCAGCAAGCAGCAGGAATGCCCAGGAGAACGTGTCAAGAAAAAGGAAAGACAAAGTCAAGGGCAGCAAGAACAATAACATGGAAGAAGCTGAAAGAGCAAAGGTGGCTTGGGGCTGAAAGGAAGGTATGGCTGAGCCAAAGGAAGAGGGAGAATTAAGCTAGTTTCTATCCAGAATAAGGATCTTATAAGAGTTTTCCTCTGAAAAAGCCACAATGCTAGTAAATAGCAAGATTCTAGTGGGAAAAGCAGGGTTCTGAAGTAGGGAGAGATCCTCAGGATCCATCCCCTTCTGTTGTAGGTGAAGAGACGAGGGCAGAGAGGTTCACTGCCCTGCTGGAGGTCCCACGGCTGGCGGACAGCGTCGGGAGGCTCGGTGGCATTGTGAGCACTTGTTTTGCTGTCGTGCTGCATCCCGGCCTCTAGCCTTCCTTCCATTGCTCTCCACTTATCCCTTTATAATTACTCTACTTAGGCAATATGGATTATTCATTCAGAACTGGAACTTCATTTTCTCATTTCACTGAGTTTAAATGGAGATGACAGGGCCTATTCTTCATGTTTAACAATCAGAACCAATTATGATTCTTTCTTTCCCTCACGTAAAAAAAACACACCGTCCTTTTCAGAATGTAGTGTTTTCATTCTATGGCATAAACAGGCCACTGAGAACAATAATATGGCAATAAAACCTCCAGAGAAGACATAGGCTGAATGTAATCAGGTAAGCCCAGTTATTCAGGGTTGGAGAAATAATGCTATGGATACAAAATAAAGAATAAAAATAGCTGAGAGGACACTGAACTCATGGATATGAGTCAGGGCACACTCGTGTGTTTTCAGCCCAGTGGTATGCTCAGCTCCAACAAGCTCGCTTTCTTTCTGTCTTTGGAGGTCCAATTAGCAAGTGCCTAGATACTTCCTTGGTATTGAACCCAAATTTACAAAACTGCCCAAATTATGCCTGGCCAGACCAGAATGTCTTCCCGCTTTTCCCCTGTAGCAGAGAAGAACTGAGTCAGGAGCCACTATAAGCGTTAGTTCAATTAATTTACCCGCCATCCCTCCATCCATCTGTTGAGTTCCCACCATGTAGGAGTTCAGTTGGTGAGTTTGGAAAATAGCTTCTTAATTGGAAATAATGGCCAAATCTTGACTTCTGTCTTTACATTATCCCTGTGTATTTGTTCCTTGTTTATAGAGGAGAGCCAATCCTCTGAGATTTTTGTCCATCTGTGGAATTAAATGGATGTAGTTGCTCTTTCTATAATCCTAAGAGGTAGAGCTAGAGGAATGAAGCAAGAAAAATGATGGACTATAGAAGGGAATCCCATTCTTCTTGTACTGCATCTTCAAAAAGCCCCCCCCCCCCCTTTTTTTTTTAAATCCAAGGAAGAGTATTTACCAGTGAGCCCTTCAGTGAAGCAGAAAGAATTCCAGTGGAGTGGACTGCCCAGGAAGACAGTCCTTATTTAAGAAAGAAATACTCTTGGAGGTCCATTTCTCAGGTATTGATGATCCTGGCATAATTCACTACTGGAGGCATTTGACACCAGTGCCATTGGGAAATGATATCCTCAGGCATCTAGGGGGCCCTGGCCATGGCCCTGCCCTTGAGCTTCGTTGGCAAAATTGTGTTTCATGTTTTAGAGACTAAGGAACCCAAACAGAGTGTTTACCTGAGATCCTGGAATAAGTTTATAGCATCTTATTATCTGAAACTGAAAGAAAGAGAAATGACACAAAATGGGTAAGATAAGCTACCTCCTTGGCTGTAAGGTCTGCAAGGACAGGGATTATATTCATTGCTTTAGCTCTAGTGACTACCAATATGATGTTTTATGTTGAACACCTATTTGTTTAATTAATAAATATCACTGTTGCAGTATTCCCAGGAAATAACCCTAGCATCCAAACCTCTAAGCAATGGCAAGCACATCAGACTTGGAGTAAGAAAGTCCAAGTTTGATTTCTGGCATTTCTACTTACAAGCTGTGAACATCAGTTCCACATCTTTAAAATGGGGTCAGTAGCATCTAGCTCACAGAGCAAACGGGAAGATTAAATCATATAGCATATTCAGGAAGCCTGAGCACAATGCCAGGTGATGTGTGCTTCATAAATGTGGGGTCTGTTAAATAAAATTAGAAGACTGTATAAATCTTAGCAAGAAGCTACGGCGACTCTGAAAAGGAATCACCAGTTTAAAATGTAACCCAATGAGAGGCACCTGGGGTGGCTCAGTAAGTTAAGCATCCAACTATTTCTGCTCATCTCAGGGTCACGAGATAAAGCCCCTTCTTAGGCTCCACGCTCAGCAGGGTGTCTGCTTGAGATTCTCTCCTTCTGCCCCTCCCCCTGCTCGCGCTCACACATGCATGCTCTAAAATAATAAACAAATCTTTAAAAAATAAAATGTAACCAATGAAAGGGAAACTAAAATCATGAAAATTCCAACCTTTCCTAAGGAAGCATAATGGCGGACACATTTGGTATGGATACACAGACTATTTTAACGAGAGAATCAGTGGATAAGGTTTTGCTAGTATTCATTTGGAAATATTCAGTGCTAACTTTTATTTTCATATGAGCTAAACAGCTTTCCTGAGTTATCAAGTAATGGCTTATTGAGATTTTCTTTCAAAGTTCTTGTTAAGAAAAATTTTCCAGGGATGCTTGGGCGGCTCAGTCAGTTAAGTGCCTTCGGCTCAGGTCATGATCCCAGGGTCGTGGGACTGAGTCCTGCATTAGGCTCCTTGCTCAGCGAGGAGCCTCCTTCTCCCTCTGCCTGCCACCCCCCCCCCCCCCGCTCGTGCTCATTCTCTCTGTCTCTGATAAATAAACAAACAAACAAACAAATAAATAAAATCTAAAAAAGAAAAAAATTTTCCAAAACTTAGAAATAAGATAAAGAAGTTATTGCTTGCACTTGTTTCAATGTCAGAGAGAGAACTGTTTAACAGACTAACTTCATGACTATCTGATGCTCTAAGGAATTATTTTTTGACTATTATCTGTTGGAGTCTAAATGTTTGTGTGTCTCCAAAATTCATATGTTGAAGTCCTAACCCCATTGTAGTTATCTTTTGAGATGGGGTCTCTAAAGAAAATGCTTAGGGTTAATGAGAGTGAGGCCCTGATTTGACAGGATTAGTGTCCTTATAAGAAGAGACACCAAAGAGCTCTCTCTCCCCATCACCCCATGTGCGTGCATCAAGGAAGGTCATGTGAGGACATAACAAGAAAATGGGCATCTACAAGCCAGAAAGAGAGCCCTCACTGGAAACTGAATTGGCCAGGGCCTTGATCTTGAACTTTAAGCCTCCAGAACTGTGAGAAAATAAGTTTCTGTTGTTTAAGCCACCCATTCTGTGGTATTTTGTTATGTCAGCCTGAGCTGACTAAGACAACTATTGCTTAAACTCCAGACTCTTTAACTTTGAACATTAACTTGTAGAAGACTGATAAGTTGTTTTTTTTTTTTTTCAGTAGGGATGTAAATGATTTCTGTTTATAGAAAGGAGAGCCCCCAAGGTTACAGTTTTATTGACTTGTAGGACATTAACCATTTTTATGTAATGTAATCTGAGCCTCCATTTTCCTGCTCTGTAAAATGCCACTAATAGCTTCTCTCTCATAGTATTGCTGTAGGATTAAATAGAAGCACATTGTATTTGTAGGGCACTGCCTAACACACAGTAAGCTCTCAGTTAAATTACTCTCACTATGATTGTTTAGATCAGAGGTCCACAGCCATTTTGTTGGGTTTGTACACTGTTTAAAAATATCAGTGGCAGGGGTGTCTGGGTGGTTCTGTCAGTTAAGCATCTGACTCTTCGTTTTGACTCTGGTCATGATCTCAGGGTTGTGAGATTGAGCCCCACGTTGGGCTCTGTGCTCAGTAGGGAGTCTGCTTGAGATTCTCTCTCTACCTCTCCCTTTGCCCTTCCCCTTGTCCTCTCTTCCTCCGGCCCCTGCAAATAAATAAATTAAAACAAAATTAGTGGCCACCAGGTAAAAGCCAGGATATTTCACATATTTCAGATTTTGACTCCTTGTAAAGGGTCAGGCAGCACAAGGCTTAAATACCCACATGGAAACCAATGGCTCTAAGTGGGTGGCATCTTCCCTTTGGGATGGGCAGGGATTGTCCCACTTGCCATAGGCCACACCCAACTCTTTTGTTCCTTTACATTACCTGCTTGGCCCTTAAGGTTTCAGTCTCCGGGTTAGAGCATCATCCAATTAAAATAACCTTCACAGTTTCCAGAGGCTTCAGAATCTGGGCTCCTACTCAATAGAACTCTAATGGTGCTTTAAGGAAACTCATGAGGGCCTCATGGTTCAGACTGATGCTATGGGAGGTTTTCATGGGGCATTGCCCCCTTCTCATATCTTCCTTAGCCCTGCAGGAAGGGCATGGTATGCTTGGGCTGAGTGCTAGCATAGGACATCTTCCTGAGGGTCTCTGAGATTGTCATATCCTGCCCTGACATTCTCCATGACTGAACAGCTTGTAGCTCTGTGCTTGAGCACTGGACCAGCTGATGATAATAGGTAACTTTAATATACAGCTCCCACCCAGCCAGTCACTTGAGGTGGACCATCTTGTAGAATCCTTCAAACCATTTGAAGTAGGCATCACAGGTCTGCAATCTGAAATTTCAGAGCTCTAAAAACCAAAATTCTTCTTATTAAAATTTCAGGCTAGCAGGTTAGCAAAGTCTGACCTGAACCAATATGAAACTATATGCAGTCTTTATTTCTCCCACTTAATGTAAACACTCTCACATTTTGCTGCAGAAATACTAATGTGTTTGATTACTGGGTTCTGCCCCATACCCCTCTGGAGATTGGTATTCACATTGAACTTTCTTTCTTTCTTTTTAACGATTTTATTTATTGGAGAGGGGAGGTGGGGAGAGAGAGAGAGTGTTAGAGCAGGGAGAGGAGCAGAGGGAGAGGGACAAGTGGACTCTGTGCTGAGCACAGAGCCCAACTTGGGGCTTGATCCCACCACCCTGAGCTCATGACCCAAGCCAAAATCAAGAGTCCGAGGATTAACCAACTGAGCCACCCAGGCACCCCTCACATTGAACTTTCTAAACTTTGAACACAGGGCTCCAAGGTTTTGGATAAAGTATTGAGAATATATTTTAACAAAACAAACCTGCACCATTTTACAGAAGAGGAAACTGAATCCTTGAGAAAATTTTTTTAAAAATCCAAATAAGTGCTTTACTGTAATGACCACCCATCAGGCAGTCTGTCCTGGATGACCTGGGGCATGTCACCTCTCAGAACCTCAGTGACTCCGTTCATAAATGGAAGGGTAACACTACTAGCTAGCTGTTGCCATGCACTTAATATGCTTCAGGTCATTTCATTCTCTCTAAACCATCCTATAACATAGGCAATACTGTTGTTGCTCCTACCTATTTTGTTGATGAAGACACCAAAGTTCAAAGAACTTAAACAATTTGCCAAGGTCACCAGCCAGTCACTGGAGAGGTTGCATGTGAACCAGGTCTGTCTGACTTTGGTGTCACACACCCTTTCATGGGGCTCAAGGGTCCTTGCAGCTCTAAAAGGAGTCCCTCTCTTTTGTATCCCTATTTGATTGCTTATTGAAAAAAGTGGCCCATATTACACCTCTGGGTCCTCACATTCCAGCAGTCATCAGCTAGACAGGCCGGGATATCTTTGAAAATGGTGTTTTCTCACCATTTCTCACCCCTCTCACACCCCAGGGGAGCATCCCAGCCATTCAAAGATGTCCACTTTCAAACTATTGCAGGCATTTTCTAAAACCTCATTTTCCAGGATTCAGTGGTCTGTCTCTCCTTCTTCCTGCTGTAAAGTTTCTGCAAGTAGGTGCAACATTTCTCTAGGGGCTTTCAGCTCCAACAGGTCTAACCCAACAGGCCCAGTTCCTCAGCTCCTGTTTATGAGGTCTGTCCCTCCTTCTTTCTTCCATCTCTTCTAGGTGATTGCTCTTCCCCTCACTCAAGACACAAGAGAAATCACAAGAGCTTTGGGGTTGGCTGGGTGTGGGAACCCAGGCCTCACCGAAAGAGGGTTGAGGGCCATGCTGGAGGAGCTGTCACCCTCTAGCCAGCTCAAGTGACCAGGAAAGGTGTGGCTCATTCCCATAATGTCATGTTTTTCAGCCTCACTGCTGGAAGGAAATGTCTCTTGGCAAGAAATGCAGTGGTTTGGTTTGGGAGGTCAGCTGCCTGTAATCCACCAATGAGCAGATGCTACATGGGGGAAAACAGCACCAGGGTCTCATATCTCTCTCCCCATTCTTTGCCTCTCTGACTTTGGGCAAGACATTTGACCTCACAGAAACTGTTTTATTGTCTGGAAAATGGTGATAAAAAAACCTAGTTCTGCCTATCTCAAAGGACTATAGGGAGAATCACAGTGGTAATGGATGTGATAACCTTTGCAAACATCACATAACAATTATAAGGTAAGCCTGAGGGCAGTGCGTGAGTTATAGCCAAGGATGAGGAAGAAAGGTCATAGGAAGTCAGCTCTACAAAGAGATGAAATCAAAAGGTCAGTAGACTGAATTCCAACAGGCAGGTGATCCTGGGCTTACACATGTATTTCCAACACATATCCCTTTTTCCTGCATCAAGATGATTCTGAATTGCTGGGTTTAAGAATGATTGGGGGATTTTGTTTCTGTGTACCATTTTTTTTTAAAGATTGTATTTATTTATTTGACAGAGATAGCGAGAGCAGGAACACAAGCAGGGGGAGTGGGAGAGGGAGAAGCAGCCTTCCTGAGAAGCAGGGAGCCCGATATGGGGCTTGATTCCAGGACCCTGGGATCATGACCTGAGCCGAAGGCAGACGCTTAACGACTGAGCTACCCAGGTACCCCCTGTGTATCATTTAAAGCGTTTTCATCCCTGAAGATTGTGGCTTGCACAAGCAATGCAACAAGAGTAAAAATCAAGAGAAACAACAGATAGTAGAAACAAACCTGCACCTACCTTCAGTAGTGAAATTATTGAAGACAAATTATAAAACAAGTTTATTATATGTTATAAACTTGAACATATTTGTAGGGAATAATAAACTAAAAAAAATCCAGCAGATATGAAAAAGAACCAAATAGAACTTCCAGAAATAGAACATAAAGGAACTGAAGTTAAATACATCATAGGTTCATAGACAAGTTCGGGGACTAATCTAGCCGGGAGAAGGTGAGAGGCAATGCCTGTCATGGAAAGAGACACTGGGCTTGGTGTAATTGGAGCTGTAGTGGTGGGGGAAGGGAAATATAAAAGAGCTCTGGAAACTGGGCTTCTTAGCACTTCAGGGATCTCAAAGGTGTTGACTTCTTTGTTAACTATGGTAGCATCAGCATCAGGGCCAGATTCTTAGGCAGCAGAAAGCCAGAACTTCGGGGTGCCTGGGTGGCTCAGTCGTTAAGCATCTGCCTTCGGCTCAGGTCATGGTCCCAGGGTCCTGGGATCGAGTCCCGCCTTGGGCTCCCGGCTCAGTGGGGAGCCTGCTTCTCCCTCTGCCTGCTGCTCCCCCTGCTTGTGCTTTCTCTCTCTCTGGCAAATAAATTAAATCTTTAAAAAATGGATATTTAAAATTCATTCATGTAGGGCTCCCTGCCCAGTGGGGAGCCTGCTTCTCCCTCTCCTCCCTGCTCGTGCTCTCTCTCACTATCTCTGTTTCTCTTCAAATAAATAAATAAAATCTTAAAAAAAAAAAAAAAAAGAAGAAGCCAGAACGTCTCTGGGCAAAACGGAAAAGTGATAGCACAAGGAAGCATCACCATCTCTCACTAAGTCATTGAGAAGTAGGGCACTGTCCATATATCATAAATTACAACTATGATGTGGAACAAGAAAGAATAATTAGTAAACTCAAGAATCACTCTTGAAAATCAGCTCTAATTAAATGAAGGCCATTTTGTGTTTTCCAACTGCAAAGTCTTAAAATGGAAGCCGGGAATCCAGATTCATGAAGTCTTTTCAGGAGGTGAGACTTCTTATCAAAATGAACGGTCTTAGGAAATGAATGGAAACATATACCCGAGTCTGGAATCATACAACTTGGTACTCAGGAGAAACCACAGAATGATTGTAGGGCAATCCCTTCATTTACAAAAGAGGAAACCAGACTGAGAAAGAGAAAGTGTGGCAGATCACACGGGCAGTCTTCTAATCTCCACTCTGAGGCTGAAGCGATACAACCCACCAAAGCAGTTTCCCTTTGCTCGGCTTTCCAGAAGAAAGAATATATGTGTTGTGAATGGGGTTGCGAATGCTGGCCCATCTGGTGAATGAATGGCAAAAATCAAAATATAGAGAAATGAGGGCTGGTCTGAGTAAAGAGAAATGAGCCTGCCAGGAAAGGCTTGGAAGAGATGAGCTTTGAAGCAAGCCCTAAGCATGGACACTGTGTATGGAAGGAAAGAGTGCTGCAGGCAGGGCAAGTGTTATAAGCAAGGGCCAGGAGGTGGGGTGCATGCACATCGGCTTAGTTGATTCATTTATTCAACAGATATTTATGGGGAGCCAGGCACGGCACAGATAAATGGGGGATGGTCTCTGGTTCATGGAGCTTATGGTCCAGCTGGCTGGGAAGGGGAGGGAGGAGATTGTTGAAGAATTTGTGATCCGTTTCCCGGGAGAAAGAAGAAGCCAGCAAAAGGGTTGATAGAATAATAAGGGCAGCAACATCTCCTGCAGAAAGTGGGCAGTTCCAGCACTGTGGTGTCTGGAGGCCCTGCACTTGTATCCCAGGGCGGGCCTGGAGCAGATTAGTGCTAAGGTCTGCGGATAACGCTCGCTGCAGCACCCCGTTCCTGTTAGAGCTCACTTACTAGTTGCCGTCAGTACTGGCACCGCAGGACCCCCCAGCTCCTCGGGACTCCGGCCCTCAGGAAGCAGGCAAAGTGGGAACAGTGGGTATTTCAGGGTGCTGACGTTGTGGGTGCTTCTTTTGCATGCTTTCCAAGTTTTCTCCCTTAAACATGCGCTACTTTTAGAATCAGAAAAAATAATGAAAACAACTTCTTAGAACGTATTTATTTAAACGACTGATATCACCAAAGGTATCAAGTGCACTGATATGGAAAGATATCCACAATTTATTACTGAGTGGAGAAAAAGAGCAAGCCACAGGACAAAACATAGAATGTGATCTCGTTATTGTAAAACTTTCTCCACGCGTATTTGATTTTATATATACACGTAGAAAGTTCTGGAAAAACCTAAACTAAACTCTAATGGGGAGAAGGGGAGTTTTACTTTTATACTTTCCTGTAATGTTTGAATAAGTATGTGTTACTCCTGCCATTTTTAAGCCAAAAAAATACATAGATAACAGGTATCGTTTATTGGGTTGATCAACTCTGGGTACCATGCTAGCGCTTTCTTCTGCTCTCCTGGTGGCTTCCCCTCAGTTGTCCTACTCTGAGCAACAGGTAACAAGCCCCTTCAAGTCACTCAGGTCTGTGTGCGGCCCACCCCAACAGAGAACTCTTTGGATGGCACCTATTCTGGGCTTCTGGGATCTGCCTTTTCCATACACAGGCCTGCACTTCCTCCAGGGGTGGTCAGGTGGTTATTTCTTGGGTTCCTCTGTGGCTCTGCCCAGCTTTCCCGGTCTAGAGAAGTGCTCCTGATGGAGATGGTGATGGGGGAGGGGATGGGGGCCCCTCTGGCCAGTTCTGCTCCGTGCGGGGAGGGTTGACTAGGGAGGCCCCCCCAACATTCAACCTTGGCACACACAGCCCTTCCCCCCTGTCCCCACACAGGCTTTCTTCCCTCTTCCCCTCTCCCACTCCCCCCTCTCCCTCCACTCTCCTTTGGCCCAGCCCAGGAAGGAGGTGGAAATAATTAACACCTAAGTGGAGACTCTTTCACAAGGGTTTGTGAGCTCCTCCATGAATTTGCATTTTAAACCTTCTGTTGCTAATTGTGGAATGCAAGCCTTTGTCTTCTCTGACAGGAAGGGCTGACAATGGAAATCAGGTGAAGAGAGGAGGGGGTCCTCTTTGTGCCGGCCCCCCAAGCATCTACCTTCAAGCCTGGTGCAGATTAAAAAAAAAAAAACAAAAAAACAAAACCCGAGTTGGGGGGAGTGTCACCCTTAACAGTTGGTTTCTGGAAGTGAGCTATGTAGCCTGTCTGTGACCTGGGGTCCAGCTGTCTGCTCCCTAAAGCAGGCCCATCCTGGCACTCCTGCCCTCAAGACAGCTAGCCTGTGTGCCGTGGGGCCTGGAGATAGATCTGAACCCATTAAAAGGGGCAGAGGACTCCAGAGAGGAGTGAGCAGCATTGTGTTGGGAGAACTTTACAATTCAGTTTTCAAAAGGTTCAGAAGTGAAAAGCAAGTGTCCTTCTTACCCCTTGTTCCCAAGTGCCCCCACCCCATATATCTGTGCACGTGCGTGTGAGAGTGTGTGTGCGTGCGCATGCGTGCGCATGCGTGCGCTTAACATTTATTGGTAGTCTGCAGGACACACTTATTCATATTTTTTTCACAAAGCAGTACTTTTCTGGCCTACTTCTTTGCCGTGAGATCTGTTAATGTCATTAATTTCCTTGTGCTCCATCTCCTCAGCTGTAAACTGGGGGAGAGTTGTGGGGATTAAATGAGTCCATTCATGTGGAGTCATGAGACCAGTGCCCAGCACGCAGACAGCATTATAGGTCAGCTGTTACTATTACTGGGGGCATTGGAAACGAACGAAGGATTTTAGCCTGTGATCACCCAAGGAAAACCCCAAGATACAGAATGTTTGTGTTTGAAGGTGTGTAGAGTGTGTAGGAGGATTGGGGGTGTGGGTGGGGTGGGTGAGAGAGAGGGAGATGGAGGACGTAACATTATAAAGAAAAATGATGACTGATTCTGAGACTCTGATTCCTGGAAACTGAGAAGTTGACACAAAGAAAACACACATGGGTAATAACAACGAAGCTCCTATTATTACCTGTCTGCCTCCTGCCGGGTGCCAGCAAGGTCCATGGCGTACCTGACTTAAGGCTGGCCACAAAGCCTTGCGGGTGGGTTTTGTGATTCCCGGTGTATAGTAGTTGGTTAACTAGTAACAGGAAAACACTCTAAGTGACATAAACTTGATCCTTTGGGTTTCCTGTTTATGCCGAGCATGCATCATCTGTTCCTGTGCAGATTAGGGCTGTATGTTTCATTTCATTCCACACCATTCTCTGTGTGCGGCTCCTTGGTTCTCACGTTGCTCGGCCACAGTCTACGCTTAAAACAAAAAACAAATAAGTAGGAAAGTTACTCGTCAATACCTCATTTACTGATGTTCCACAGTGATTTTAAGGCTGATTCTTTCTGGGGTAAAACATCGTTTTATTTCTCAAATGGATGACACACTGCCTTGGCTTCTTAAACACGGCATGGCTAACTTCATTTGATCTTTTAATCTGTCCCTGAGGCATCACCTCTTTGCTGCCCTCCTCTTTCTGTGCCTTTGACCAGCCTCTCTGCTGTCCCGTCTGTTTACTGTGGCAGACTCCAGTAAATGTCTTTAGTATGCCGCACTGAGTAATCAGCGGATGGCCAGCCTTGGGACTGTGCGTAAAGCCAGAACTGACAAGGGACCGTCAATCCTCTGAGGGAAGGAGGGACCACTGTTAAGAGGCACATTTTTTTTTTTTTTTTTTTTTTTTTTACCTCGATTCTGGGTTCTTTGCATTCTGGGTAGCTGGAGTTGCAGGAAACCTAACCCCATGATGAGTGTTAACCATCCGTTCCACATTTCTAGCTACTCCGGGAGCCAGGAGTAGCGAGGCGGGCGTTAGCAGGAGGTGGCGCGAATGGTCGGTGACATTCAAATGGTGTGGGTTTTGTTCCTTTCCTGGAGGGCTGGAGGGCAACATGGTACCTGCCCTGGGACCTGGCCTCCCTGCAGGAGGGTTGGCGGTGGTTTTGGGGACTGGCAGTCAGGGGAGGTGGCCCCTGGGGTTGTCCTGGCTTTGCGGGCTGTGCCTGAGACTCTTGCCACTGAAGAGCGGGCTCAGGGAGGACAAAACAACAGTGACAATCTTAAGCAAATACACAAGTGAAAATTCCACGGATGGGTTTTCTGATTAAAATAAGCCACAGGAGAGATTGTTCAGGGAGTGGGAGTAGTGCCATTGTAAGTTTCACCAGGTAACCCTGGGACTTCTGTTCCGTGACCTGCATGTTCACTTCCTTTGCCTGTTCTTCTGTTGAGTTGTACATGCAGATCTTGCTGATTTGGGTGTACTTTGTAAAACCGGAAACTAACCTTTTATGCTCACAGACTGCTTTTCCCCGGTGTTGTTTATCTTACTTTGTTTATGGCACTTATTTTGGCCCTACAGAAATTGTACATTTTTTTTTGTAGTCAAATGTATCAGTTGTTCCCTTTTGGTTTCTGGGTTTCATAGTCGGCTTAAGTTCTTTTCCACTCTTAGATTATACATTTTACATGTTTTCTTTGAGACATTATATGGTTTCCTTTTTACAGTTTAAATCTTGCATCCAACTAAAATATATTTGGGCGTGAAGGATTGAGGTAGGGGTCTAACTTCATGATTCTGCCCAGCTGATTGGCAATTACCTCAAATCATTGACTGAATGATCTCTCCTTGCTCACTAAATGGAAGTGCCACTTTTATCATAAACTAAATTTCCACGTGTACTTCATTTATTTATGGTCCCTTCCTATTCTGTTATACTATTTTTTTCTCTGCTGTAAACTGTTTTAATTATTGTTGTTTCATGATATATTTTAATAACTAGTAGGAGTAGTGCTACCTCATTATTCTTCTTTAGCCTTTCCCCAGATATTTTCCCATGTTTATTTTTCCAGATAAATTTTAATACTATTTTATCACCACCGCCCCCATCCTCTTGGTATTCTAACTGGAAATGCATTGAGCATATACATTAATTTAGGGAAAATGACATCTGTAAAAGAAGGGTATATCTTCTCATTTACTCCGGTTTTCTTTTATGAATCTCACTAGAGCCTTAAAGTTTTCTTCCTATAGATCCTACAGACTCTTGGTTAAATTTGTCCCTTTGAATTTTATCTTTTCGGCCACCATAGCAAATGAAATATGTGCTTTTCAGGTTTTCTAACTGGCTATGTGACTTTAGGCAAACCTCTCACCCTCACTGGGCCTCAGTTTCCTTGTGCACAGAGATGGGAGCATAGTCTGAGGCTGGTTGAGTGTGTGAAGCAGTCCTCCGCTCTATGCAACATGCTGGTATTTTCAGGGGCAGCTCTGCCCTCATTGCATTTTCATGAGAAAGACCCAGGGTCAGCTCAGTTTCTCTGGTCCCAGCTGTGCAAACAAATACCTGGGTCAACCCTAATTGGAACCCCTGTGAGTCCCCTGCCCCCTCCAGGGATCCACCAAGACTCAACTGTGCCCGGACTGCACTCTCCCTGCAGGCTGGGTATGCCAGCGGGAGGGCAGAAGCTATCTCCCACACCCAGCCGCCCTTTACTGGGCATCTACCAGGTGCCAGGCAATGGCCTCTGGACAGGCCACTGGCTGTTTATCTGATCAGGGTGGACCACTGTGGATAATTCACACTTCCAAGTGCAATTTGCCTTTCAGGCTTGATTCTGAAAGCAATCAGAAACAAGCATCTACCTTCAAGCCTGGTGCAGATAAAAAAACAAAAAACCCAAAAAACAGAACCCGAGTTGGGGGGAGTGTCACCCTTAACAGTTGGTTTCTGGAAGTGAGCTATGTAGCCTGTCTGTGACCTGGGGTCCAGCTGTCTGCTCCCTAAAGCAGGCCCATCCTGGCACTCCTGCCCTCAAGACAGCTGGCCTGTGTGCCAATACAGGGCCTCCTGTGTTCCCTGAGCCAATGAACTGGTCAAGGGCCTTTTCTCCAGGGTGCCATAGAAAACATAGCCACGGTGTGTGGCGGAGATGCTAATAAGCATTATTTGGAGAGAGAGGATGCTCAGAGAGGGCACTTCTTAGGGAGACGAGATTCTTCCAGAGACTGGGAAGGTCAGGGCTGGCCAGCCTGGGGAAGGCTTCCCACGTGGGCAGAATGTCTTCCCCACTTTCCCGCCAGAGCGCACCCCGCTGTGCTGAGGACTGGGTGACAGGCTCACACTCCTGGCTAATTCCTGGAGGGACACATTGATGCCATTTAGCCTAATTGTTTCTTTAATTGAAAGTCAGCAAGATAAGCACAGGTTTCTTTCCCATGTAAAAGAGGCTTGAACTAGAAGAAACAAGCCAGAGGCATAAGAAAACAGATGCTAGCTTTAGCCTGGCTTTGGGGAAGGACGGCTTTGTGCCTCTGTGCTCTCGCATCATAATGTATTTGAGTTAATTTGACTGGTAGGGGTGCTTCGTTAGCCAAATACTTTAATAGGATTGAAGGAGGCTACTTTCAAGCCTTGCATGGATAAGAATGGACTAGCTAAGCCCTCTTTTCTTTAAGGAAATAGCCCCACACTTGTGCAGGCCAAAATAATTAAGTAATTAGCAAAGGCATTTGTCAAAATGCCCAGTGAGGCTGACGAAAATGACAGCTTTGAGAAGGATGAAGAGCTTGCAAATAGCATTTTCTCCGAGCTCTGGGCTGGGGTCAGGCCTGGAGCCTGCGAGAAAAAAATGCCTGGCTGGGACTCCAGGGTCCCAGCTCAACCTTTGGGGTTCAAGTTCATTTCCCTGTGGCAAAAACCAAGGTTCTATTACTAAAGAGTCTTTCTTGAAAGGCCTTTGGAACATCAAAGGTCTCTAACACCAGAAAGTAAGTGAAAAATAAGGGAGTCATTTTCCTTTTCAAAGGATTGAAACCGTTAAACAGCCAAGTCTGTGGTGGAAAAAGCATTCGTGGTTTACTGAAATTGAAAGACTGGGGAAGTAGCTCGAGGTTATAAGGCAGTCATCACCATCAACAGGGAGCTTACTCTGCACCTACTGTGTGCAAGGCAGATTCCTGGGTTTTCTTAGGGCAAGAAGGATCTCTACCCTTAAGAGGCTTACAGCGTTTGCTATTGTGGGGTGGAATAAAGATTGGTAAATCAAGGGAGATTCTCCCAACATAAGAGAAAAGCAACACTGGTGGTAATAACCAGTTAGGGCCCCTTCAGCATATCAGGCACATGGTATCTCATTCAATGCCCGCAACAACCCTATGATGTTGGTGTTCATTTTCCTCTTTCAGTGGATGGGAAACTGAGGCTCAGGGAAGTCAGGAAACAGAGCTGAAAGGTGAGGTGAAGGAGAAGGTGAGAGCAATGCAGTTATGAGGATCCAGGCTGACAGCAGATTCTACTTCTCCGGGAATAAACACTGAGAAAAGATCATTGGATTTAGAGGCTGCAGGTGGCCGTGGCTGGAGGGCGGCACTTCAGGGGAGTGAAATGGGTGCTCAGACGTCGCAAGAACCGGGTACGAAGAGCAAGTCTTCAAAAATAGCCAAGGGGAGAAACATCACCCTTGGTCCAGTTGGGGGTGTTTCCCAAGCCAGGGGTGGGGAGAGATGCTCAAAGAGAGGGAGAGTTTGAAGACGCCAGAGGGAAGGAAATATTTGAGAAAGACAGGTCCTTCCTGGAGGAGGTGGCCCAAAGAGGGACATGCAGCTTAGAGAGGAGGTAGCCTTGCCGTGGTGGGGGGACAGGGGGAGGAAAAACTGAAGGAGAGACCATGTTAAGCTGTTGTGGTGTTTGAAGTTAGAAAGGAGGGAATCCATTCAGAGGTGCTTTGGGGGGTGGTGGGGGTAGGGCTGAGAGGACTTAGGTGCAGGGGAGGTGGCTGACACGGATTCTGTCTATGGAGGAATCAAGTTAGGCCAGGAACCCATGGGTCTGGGTGAGGGTGGTGATGGGGTGTTGGTTATAGCCAGAGACAGGACCTTGGAGCTCAAGATCCTGGAGGCAGAGTATTTCCACGGGTATACATGCCGTCCGGGTTGGGGCTGGGGGTGCCTAGAGTGGGAGCACAGGATCTGAGAAAGCCAAAGGTCAGGGGCCCTCTTCATGAGTACTGAATGAATGATGGCAGGGCAAGAGCACATTGTCTGCTACCGATGTCTCCCAGAAACAAGGTCAAGGAGGCTGGAAGAGGATGAAGGCAAGGACAAGGAGAGAGCTGTGCGAGGGGGGATGTCAGGGCAGTGGTGGTAGCCTAACGACCCAGAGGACAAAGTAAACCTTCACCTCTTCTTAGAGGCAGTGAGAAATATTGGGGCTTTTGGCATTGGGCCAACCTGGCTTCTAAATCCTGGTACTCAACTTACTAGTTGTATGACCTTGGAAAAGTCACCTGCTATATCTCTGAGTTTTAAGACTCATCTACAAAATGGGGGTGCCACACTCATTCATGGGGTGTGTGTGAGGATTAAACAAGTTAATTATTGTAAGTATCTGGAGCAGCACGTAGATGGTGCTCAGTAAATGGCAGCCGTCAGAAATGTTTGAACTGGAAGAGACCTCAGGTCGTCTGTCCCAACAAATGAGGGAAAGGAGGCCCAGAAAAGTTAGGGAAGATGATGGAGTTCCCGTGAGGTCACACAGTGCAGAACTCTAGTGAAAGCTGCATGAGGGAGTGGGGGCAGGATGGGAAAGATTCTGGAATCTTCAGGGTCCCCAGCCGGGCGCTAACTCTGGGTATAGACGGGGGTGGGGGCAGGTCATACCTCTTTCCAGGGTGACTGCTCCCAGGGACATTAAGCTTGCCTTCTAGGAGTCACTGAAGATGCTTTGTCTGTTTGCTCCTGATCTAAACCCCAGGCATTGGCCTCCCTCTTCGGTCTGTCAGCCTCCCGTCTCCAAGCTTGTACGCACTGTGGTAGCGCTTTCTCTGCATGGAGATTACTTTAATTTGCAGTTGACAGTGCTTACTTTTGTATGCCTAGTGTCTGATAGGAGTGAGTGCTCTGTAAATACTGAATCAATGATGAATAACTTCTTCTTTGTTTTTGGTGGCAACACATTTCTCTGTTCACCTCTACACTTGGTTGGCTCTGCGTAGGCAAAGTATCCAGGTTCAGGAGTTTGACAAAAGAGGATTTAAATCCCACCTTTATCACTTAATACTGGTGACTTTCTCCAAACTGCTTCAGTTCTCAGAGCCTCAAATTCCTCATCTGTAAGTGAGGATGATAATATTTATTTCACCTTCTCTGACGATACAGGGAGGTGTGGCTGGAATGTTCTTAACATCAAGGCTGCATGGCACTCTCCATAATGATGGCTCTGTTTTATTGTCATCAGCACTGGGTATAGCAGCACACACAAATCTACCTTTTCTTCATTTATTTTTTTAAACTGAGAGTCACACTGATCCCACATTCCAGGAAGTATTACGAAGAACTGAAGACACATCTGTCCCTGCTTCCCACCTCCAGGCCCCGCTTAACGCCCCCTTGGTTTGACGCTGTAGTGAAAGAAGAGCCAAGCAAACCATCCCCTGATGATGCCCCGAGGCTCCTTCAGCCTCAGGTTGGGTTTGCCCTGGTGGGCCGGCCAGGTAAAGGCCTGCTGCAGACAGCCCTGGTGTTTCGGGGTGCTCACCGCCAGCAGGAGAAACCCTCTGCATGGAAATTACTTTAATTTGCAGCTGACAAAAGGCAAATTGCTGGCATTTTTTTGCCTGGAGCCTGGAATGTAACCTTGTACAACTGCCCCAGACATTCCAGGTGACAACTTCCATTAGCCCGGCCCAGATTTCTAGTCGAAAGGTGGTGGTGGTGGAGGGAACATAAGTAATTTTACAGGGGGCAGAACCCCCAGTCATGATTTCATCCTACCAACTTCTGTTACTTTGAATTCCTTCTCACCCTTGTCAGCATACAAAGCAGAGTCCACGTGGACTCCCCAGCATGTGTGTGTTTTTCTTTGCTTGACCTCCAGCGGTGTGTTACCACACTCCACCGGCTTGTCGTTTTCAGTTTGATGGGAGACTTCTTCTTATGATCTGCCCCGGTCTGATTTGTGTGTGACTAGTCGGCCAGGAGGTCATGAGAGCGGGGCCTTCGCGGCTATATTCTTTGCACGATGCCTGGGATGTTGTAGGGTCTCCACATACTTGTTGAAGGAATGACGGGTAAATGAATGGACGGGTAGTTTCCAGTTTTTCCCAAGGCCAGAGCGTCACTGTCTGTCTAGTCAGACTTCTATAGCATTCCAGAAAGAAGGGCATCCTTTAGCGGCGGTGCTGGTCACCTTCCACTTAAAATGTGTCCCAGAGATGCCTGTCTGGGGCGGGGTTCGGTGGAACGCAGCCTGAATGGAATGCCTTCTGGGCCCAGTGAGAACGTGAGGCCGCTGCTGCCATCTTGTGGACAGTATTTGAAATACAGAAGTGACCCAAGTGGCCTTTGCACCCTTCCATTTCTCCCAAAGAAATCTTGGCTGATTCTCTGATAGAATATTCTCCTTTGCAGTGCATTAGGCCACATTTCCAGATGCATGCTTAATCTATTTATATTCCTCTGTTGAAATCATCATCATCATCATCATCATAATAACTCACATTTATTGAATTCTAGGCACTGTGCTAAGTGCTTTATTATCAAAAAACCTTCTTAGTGCCTGGGCTGCTATTACCGTCTGTATGGCAAAGAAAGGAAATGGAGACGCAGAGTGGCTGCATGACTTGTACTTGGCTAGGAAGGGGGACGAAGGAACCAGGACTTGACCCCAGCCTGTCTGGCTCTGGACATCCAGTCATATCATGTTTTAGTGGTTTGTTTATGTGTTTGCTTCCCCAACAAGACATGAGAGTTGGTCAGAGCTATTGAGTGTGGGGATTTTATGTATCTCTGTGCACCAACTATGCACCAGGACTGTGCTAGATGAGGAATATAAAATAAAGATCCTTTCAACCAGGGGAAAGCATTCCTCGTGTATGTGTGCCACGGGGTTGCAAAGCCACGGGAAAGTCGTGGACAATGTTCCTGGAGTATAATTTGTAATAAAGATTGACAGAGGTGGTGAGTGTGTGTGTGTGTGTGGGGGGGGTGGATTAGCAATTTAACTAGCTATTTACACCTTTATTTTTGTATGAACTGGCCTCCCCAGCGCTGCTCAGGAAAACCATAATCATTATTAAGTCCATCCATCTGTATGTTTCTTTGCTCCTTACCCTGGAGCACTTGACGCAGAGCCCATGTGAGAAGCAGTTCACTGGCAGCTGGGGTTGGAGAGGGGAGAATGGCAGCCTGTCTCTTTGAGGTTCTCCGGGATGGAAGGGACCCGCAGAGAGTATCCCATATGCCACAGAGTCTATATTTTGAGTTAGACTACCCCAAATAAGTCCTCCATATTTGATGAAAATGTATAGGCAGTTTGCATTGGCGTTATACTAGACAAAGCACCAAAATCTTTTTTTTTTTTTTTTTTTTGCGAGAGAGAGAATGAGAGGGAGGAGGGTCAGAGGGAGAAGCAGACTCCCCGCCGAGCAGGGAGCCCGATGCGGGACTCGATCCCGGGACTCCAGGATCGTGACCTGAGCCGAAGGCAGTCGCTCAACCAACTGAGCCACCCAGGCGCCCCACCAAAATCTGTTTTAAGAAGACTGTGAAATGGAATGCCCAAATTAGAATAAATGTGTAAATTAAAGCAAGACTTTCACAGAGCTTCACACTTGCAGGTAAACCCCAGGCTTTAAGTCCGTTTCCCTGTGTGTTAAGGTACTTGGGATAGAAGTGCCCCGTGTGCCCGTGTATCATTCCTTCCTCCAGAGGCGGTGTCCCACGGGGTGACTGCACTCAGCACAGGGTCCTTCCTACTTTATTCAAGGACTCAGTAAGGAGCATTCATCATGGGCCAGGCACAAGGCCGGGTGCTTCAGGAACACAGAGATAGGAAGACAGGGTCTCTGTTCCCATTGGCTGGCAGATTTCTCAGCTCTAACTACCAGCCTCTGTGAAGTAACACCTGCAGGGGCTAAAGATCTACGTGGAGAGACAGGAGAGGTAGAGAGGAAAGGAGAAGGTAGGAAAGAACTAGAAAGGGAGAAGAGGAGGAGCAAAGAGAAGAGAGAGACTCTAGACAAGGTGACGGAGATGGCCCCAGAGACCTTGGAGGACCCCCTGAATGTCCATCCTAAGGGCTTGGACTCAGCTTGAACAAGCAAGGGCCTTCTCTGGGCCCTTCTTAAAGGCCTGGTGGCAGCCATCTTCCCACAAGTACCGCAAAGCTATCCTGCCAGCTTCCTTGTGTCCACGGCACTGGTATCTTTGTTCTGAGGTCAGGACTGTTGGGAAGGAAGTATTATCAACATTATTAGTAGTTTTATGCCATCATGGGCTCTGAATGTGCCAGCCTTCCCAGGTAGCAGGGGCTGGGCATGTAGCCAGGTCTGGAGTGATAAAGTAGGCGCTGATGGCGGCATCCTTGAGTGAGAGAATGTTTGAAACAGGTAAGACGGGGCGGGGGTGGGGGGCGCTGACAGAGCACAGGACCCTGGCATTGGCCTGGACCCACTCCTGTGCTGAGAAGACATGGCTTCCAACTAGCGTAAGGGACTCCTGGACGCCTCTTTCTGCAGGTGGGGCTCACAGGGATGGTGCGTCTCCAGTCTGTGAGGCCAGACCTCCCCAGAGAGCATCACCATCCAGCTGGTGATCAAACATCTAGTGGGTAGGAAAAATACGTGGGAAAGAATTTAAAAGCTGTACTCTTTTCTCAATAGTTACATATGACAGCCGTAACAACATAGTCCTTCAAAGGAATGTGCTTTCGTATCATGCTCTGGCTTTTATTAAAAGCTGTTCCAAAAGGTATTTCTGTACTTTATAAATAACAACAACCACACCAGCTAACATTTATTGTGGACTTAGCAAATGTGAGGAACTAGGTGAGGATCCTGCGGAGACATTTTTATCACTTTTTGGTTGAAGAAAAAAATTAAAACTTTGCTTTTTCTGAGGATCTGGTATATTTTTACCAACCAGCTACGAACAGCCATATGATATTTTCCCCTTCACCTTAGCTTCCTGGACATTCCTAGTCACTTTTTACACCTAAATAAGAGCAACTACACCGACTCTTAGAATTGACATATTTGTCTTTCTTCTCTTACCCTTGTTTTAACCTCATGGAAACCTTATCTTCTTCTAGGGATTTACTTAAAGAACTAATGAGAAACTCATTCATTCATCCATCCATCCATTCATTCATTCAATGATAGCTGCTCCGTGCCGTATGCTAGGTTGGGTGGACAGGACAAACACTATCTTGCCTTTATAATGTTAACAGCTTAATAGACCTAGAGGCCCCAGAATGCAGGCAAAGAACTTGGTGCATGGATGTTTAAGGCAACATTACTTAAAACAGCAAAGAATTGGGAGCAACACACGTCCAATGATAGGAGATTAGTTCAATTATAGTAGATGCATGTGATGGAATTTTAAATGGCTGTTATAAATGTTTAAGAAATATAATTTTAAAAGGGGGAAGAAAAGCAAACTATAAAATTAGAGACTTGTATGAAGGCAAGGGCAGGGCAGTTCTGGGGGAGGGATCCTAATTTTATATCTTAAAAAAAAGACTAGAAGGAAGTGTTACAAAATATTAACAGTAGTTCTCTCATAATCATGACATATAGATAAAGTCTCATTTTCATATTTTTTTGCATTTTCCAATGCTTCTATAATGAATATGAATTAATTTTAGAATCTTAAAGGCAATGATGAGAAAAAAGGAAATTCCTAGGGGGTGGGTTCGGGCCTTTTGGGCTATAGGTATAAGGGGAGAAGTGTCCCTTGGATTTCCTGTCTGTAGCGCCGATGTGAGCTCCTATCCAAGGTCTTCACCACGCTTACTGCGAGCCAATGGGAGCCAGAGCAGAGGCTCACCGAGGCACACGTGGAATTGGTGTGACTGGGAAGGCCAACTGGTTTTACTCTGGACGCCCTCCTCACGTTCCCCGTAAGATTGATAAGTGTTCTGGAATGAAAATTACAGTACAAATGTGGCCCTGTGGAGAGAAAGACAGTCATTAAATCGTTGAATTTAATCCTTAAGTGTTTGATCCCCTGGGTTGATTTTGTTACTATTTCATCTGACCATAGCCCTTTAGGCGGGGAGGAAGAAGTAGCACGCGCCAGGGGAGTGACTCTGGACTCAGATCATCCAGGTCTCAATCCTGACTCCACCACCAGATTGCCTGATGATCTTCAGCCAATCACTTCACCTCTCTGAACTGTACTCTTACGAAGAGGAGCAACCTAGAGCCGACCCAGTCGAATGGTGGCGAAGATTAAATAAGAGCGCGCGCCGGAGTCTATGCTGCAGTCTCTGGGTGGCTGCCCCGTCCCGCCGGACTCCACCGCTCTCTGCTCCCATCCTTGCCCCGCGAGCTGCTCTATGCCGGGGGCCAGAGTGGGCAAACTCTTGTTTCTCAGGTTACAGCTGGTCTGGCTGGTCCGGGGGAGGCCTCTCTGGGAGACGGAGGGCAGGAGGAATAAAGAGACCGGGCACTTCTCCCTCTCCCACTCTGCTTTTGGCAGTGTGGCTGGTAGTGCGTGCATCCCCCCTGAGGTCCCTGTACCCCCAGGACAGTGCCCCGCCTCATCTGTCCCCCTCTTCCTAGGGGAGGACCCTCTACTGAATGACATGCCTGATGTGGACTCTGTTTCCTGACTAGACTCTGACATTTTTCTGCCCCCCATGCCCATTTTTTTTTTTTAAGATTTAAAAAAAAATTTTTAAGTACTCTCTGCACCCAGTGTGGGGCTTGAACCCACAACCCCAAGATCAAGAGTCACACACGCCACCTCCTGAGCCAGCCAGGCGCCCCAGACTCTGACACTCTTCTGACCTTCTCTCTACCTGAGGTTTTGAATGACCGTGATGAACAGCTTTTACCAGACTTACTGTGTGTTTGTTCCCAGATCAACTTTGCCATGAGTTTGAGTGCCTCAGAAAGCTGTTCTTCACGTTTAACCTCAGCAGACTGTGCAGTGAGTGACCTGATCCTTTTGGAAAGAAGAAGCAACTTTGGAATTTTTTGAAAAATTACATATTAGCTCCAAAAGAGTATCTTTATAGGACATAGGAAATATAAGTAATAATGATTCCATGAACGCGCATCCCTGTACCCACCACCCAGTAAAAAGAAACATTTACCATTATCTTTGGACCTGTCAAGGAACCCCTCCCTGGTTCTATCTCCTTCCCCGCCTAGTTCCATTTCCTCCCCTCCCCAAAGATCTCCATCTCCCGAGGCTGACAACCCTTTGCTTGTCTTTGTAGATTTACCATGTCTTTGCCGGCTAAACAATATGTTTGGTGTTCCATGTTTTTTTTTTTTTTTTTTTTAAAGATTTTATTTATTTATTTCAGAGAGAGAGAATGAGAGAGAGCACATGAGAGGGGGGAGGGTCAGAGGGAGAAGCAGACCCCCCGCTGAGCAGGGAGCCTGATGCGGGACTCGATCCAGGGACTCCAGGATCATGACCTGAGCCGAAGGCAGTCGCTTAACCGACTGAGCCACCCAGGCGCCCCTGGTGTTCCATGTTTTTAAATTGTACATAAAAGAAAGAATGTTGTAGGGATTCTTCTCTGACTTGTTCTTCCACCCAACATTTTTACTAAGCATGTCCTTTGTGGCTGTGATTCATTCCCAGTTCATTCATTCAGCGCTTTATAATATGTTGTTATAGAACTACACCTCACCCCTGTTATGCAGTTGCTGTTAATGGACATGGGGGTCTCTCCAGGGTTCTGCTATTTCAAACCTTCTTGTATCTGCCTGCAGGTACCCGGGTGTTGATGTTTCTCTAGGGTATAAGCTGAGACGTGGAGTCGCTGGGTCAATGCCACATTGTTTTCCACAGTGGTTTTACCCAATTTATACTCCCACCAGCTGTGTAAAAAATATACATTGTTCAATCCCTCATGAGTCTTTGAAGTCAGACTTTTAAATTTTCTGCCCATCTGAGGGGTGGGAAAGGCTACCTCATTGAGGCTTTACCTTTGTATTCTCCTCCTTAGTAATCAGAGTGAGCTTCTTTCCATATTGGCTGTTCACATGTCCTTTTCTGACAGAAGTCTGTTTGAAAGCTGCTAATTGTACTTCCCTGGAACCTGGGGTTGTGGCTGACTTGGGGCAGCTGGGGAGGGTGAGAAGGGTCCAGGAGGGAGGGAGGTGCTGCCCTAAAGTCCAGAGCGGGAGCAGGGCGGGGGCATGGCTGTGATGGGGGAGACAGGGACAAGAGATACCCAGCCTGGAGGCTTCCGGATGATTCTTTTTTTTTTTTTTCCCCACTGAAATATTAACAGATCTTATCATTTGTTAAGAAAAGCTCAAAACATTATTTTTTAATATAAATTTTTCTCATATTTAAAGTATGGACGCCTAATTCAAAAAAGGCAGTTTGGGCCAAGCAAATCTGACCTGTGAGCGCTCGATTTAGCTCTCCAAAGACCCTTGTGTGACCTGTACTTTGGTTACGAGACAGGACTCACCCCGTGGTTAGTCAGCAAGTGTTCCTGGCCTCTTGGATCCACGGGGAGCAGGAGAAGAGTAGGTCCCCTGAGTTCATGGAAGGGTCTGTCTGAACAGACCTTTCATTCTCTGCCCATTCTTTTTATGGTGGTAGAATACACATAACATGAACTTAGCATTCCTAGGTGTGCGGCTCATTGGCACCAGGTGCGTTCCCGCTGAGGCACGATCTCAGTTCTCATAGAAGCTTCTCATCTGGTGAAGCCGGAACTGTCCGCATTAAACAAAACCCCCCCACAATTCCCCCTCCTCAGCCCCCTGGCAACCACCAGTCTCCTCCTGTCTCTAGGAGTTTGATGCTCTGGGGACGCTGTGTTAGGTGGGATAGTGCAGCTTCTGTTCTCTGTCTGGCTTATTTCACCTGCACAATGCCCTCCTGATGCGTCTCAGGCGCTACGCGTTCATCACCCAAGCTGCAGCATGGGCCACAGTTTCTTGCCTTTTGAAGGCTGAAGAATATTTCATTGTATCCCCATGCCCCATCTGCTTTATCCACTCGTCTTTCAGTGGACACTTGGGCTGCTTTTACCTTTCGGCTGTTTGCATGCTGCCGACACAAGCTTCACCGTACAAATAGGTTCAAGTCTCGGCTTTCGGTTCTTTGGGGGTATATACCCAGAAGTGGAATTGCTGGATCGTATGGTAATTCTGTTGAATTTGGGGGGCGGGGGGACTGGCTTATTCTCTTAGCACTTTTGCCTGCTTTCTCTACTTAAGAACGTGCACTTAGAACTTGGGGGACATCAGCATCATTTGGGATAGCAGTGCTTCGAATCCTTTCTCAGACTACATTTTTTCAAAAGCAGAACATGGAGGAGACCGTTGGGCCCATATCTGTTTGGCTGTTCTTGTCCTGTAGCGATGAGGACGATGATTAAGATACTGACTCAAATGAGCATTGCATGCTCGCTTTGTCTCCAGTACTGTTCTCCACACTTCTGCATATTTTAAATAATGTTATGTTCATAATCATTCCACGAGGATTATAGTCCCGGTTTTACAGGTGAGGAAACCAAGCCCCAGAGAAGCATAAACAATGCTGGGACAGACAGGCTCATTGAATTCAGCATCCCTGTCACAAAGGAGGGAAAAGAGGCTGAAGACGGGATACCCAAAGTCACAGCGTTATGCTGTGACCGACCCGGCTGAGCTCACAGGCTTCCAGACGTCTGGAATCCCCTGGCCCCACGCTCTCGCCGCCTCAAAGACAGGATTCCATTCATTCATTTTGTTTATCCTGTTGATCCAAGCGAAACCCCTTCTGAAAGGCTGCCGTGCCGCATCGGGATGCAGCTGGATATTCCTGGTCCTCTTCCTGATAATTACCGGGCCAGGACTTAGCTGAAATATGACGGGGGAGAGGATTATGGGTTTGGCTCTAGGATTTTGTGAAAACACATGGAAGTAGCACATTAATATTAGTCAAGGGCTGAATGGGCCTTTTTAAGAAGTTGAGATAAACTTTTTGGCAAAATCAGGTTGCCCTGAGAAGCATTCAGTTGACTATGGAGTGGCTCAAAAAACTATACTTTTTCTTTCCTGTTAAGTTTATTTAGATAGTAAAAATCTGGAGTCTGTATCCCCCACGAAGTTGCACCCCTGAAGTTATGAGTTTGACCATACATATGGCGGGCCTGTGTTTTTCATTACATTCCCTTACTCGTTTGGTCTTGCAGTTAGTCCATGTTACATGTTTCTCTTGTGTTTTTCTTGAACTTCATGAACTCTGGCATTTCATTTCGGGGATGTATATCCAAGGGAAAAGCAGCCTTCCTTTGATCTTCCTTGGGACACCATTATGTTTAACCTAAGAAAGATTAGGGAGTTGCCATTCAATGCTGAACAAACACAAAACTCGGCTGCAAAGATGGTGGGTGCTTAATCTATTTACAACATCGACTCCATTATGAACTAATTCCACATCAAGCAGACTCTGAAAAGCATTCTTTGGAATGGAATTCCCATCTGCTTTGGGAGGCTACATGCATATGGTCCAGAGTACTGAACGTATTGGCCTCACAAAGAAATCTATTTAGCATGAAATACTTAAACTGTAGAGGGTTTTTAAACTTTGAAATCATTGTCAGTGTTGGTTCCCCACATGGCTGTCAAGTTGTACTTTCTCTGAACTGAACAGCAGTTTCTGGAAAGCACCCTTGCCTTCTCCTGGTATTTATAATAACATCTGCTCAACAGTGGTGAAACAAGTCAGCTCCAGTCTTTGGACAAACAATCCTCCGAGCCGGGGTGAACTCAGAGGAGCAAAGAGCTGCCACTTGGCCAGCAGCTGGAAAACCAGACTGCTCAGCTCCCCTCCGCTCCCTTTCCAAAATGGGCTTCAGAACTCGGCCCACCTTTTAAACAGCTCTTTAAAGCAACGTGCAGGCCTAATTGTGACATATATATATATTTTTCTAGCCCTAAAATGAGAAAGGAAGAACAAAACAAAATCAAGTGTTAGCCTGTCAGGATTTTCAGTTCCCTGTCATGCCCAAGACATTGATGGAGATTTATTTTCCTAATGAAGACTCCAATGGTAATGGTGGCACTTGCTAGAATCAGTTAGGACTAAGTGGCGTTTAATTCACAGCGAAGTGACAATCTGACTGGACTGAGATTAGTTCCAGCTTTTAGCTATCATTTATAGGTCACCAGGCGGCTAACAACCTCAAATGAGGGACCATTATCTTTTGACAAGATGAAGCATTTTTCGGGGGGGATGGGAGGAGGGGGAGGGGTGCTACGCAGAAAGCCAGCTTAATACTCTCTCTGGGAATTATTTCATTTCTAATAGAGCTCCACAGCCACTTACTCAAAGGAACCACAATTGTGCATTCCAGTCAGGTCTGCTGAAGGCAAAGGAGGAAAAGACTTTCCTTATAGCCGTTCGTTGATCTACTCAGCAACTAGAGGCAAGCCTCTTGTTACCACGCTCTGCTTTATTGAACTTCATGGGTAGTGCGTTTTTTACATTTGAAGGTTTGTGGCAACCCTGTGTCGAGCAAGTCGATTGGCACCATTTTTCCAACTGCATTTGCTCACTTTGTGTAATCACATTTTGGTCATTTAAAACTTTTTCATTTTTATTATTCTATTTCTTATGGTAATGTGTGATCAGTGCTCTTTGATGTTACTATTGTAACTGTTTTGGGGTGCCATGAATTGCGCCCATATAAGACAGCAAACTTAATAAATGCATGTGTTCTGACTGCTCCACCCCATCTCTCTCCCTCTCCTCAGGCTTCCCTATTCCCTGAGACACAACAATATTGATATCAGGCCAGTTAATAACCCTATAGTGGCCCCCAAGTGGAAGGAAGAGTTGCGCATCTCTCATTTTATCTTTTTATTTAAAAAAATTTTTTTTAATTAACATATAATGTATTAGTTGTTTCAGGGGTACAGGTCTGTGACTCATCAGTCTTACACAATTCACAGCACTCACCATAGCACATACCCACCCAGCCACCCCATCCTTCCCACCCCCCACCACTCCAGCCACCCTCAGTTTGTTTCCTAAGATTAAGAGTCTCTTATGGTTTGTCTCCCTCTCTGGTTTCGTCTTGTTTCATTTTTCTCTCCCTTCCCCTATGATCCTCTGTCTTGTTTCTCAAAGTCCTAGTATCAGTGAGGTCATATGATA
Source organism: Neomonachus schauinslandi (assembly GCF_002201575.2). NCBI lineage: Eukaryota > Metazoa > Chordata > Mammalia > Carnivora > Phocidae > Neomonachus > Neomonachus schauinslandi. The sequence goes on from NC_058408.1 coordinate 120,955,224, forward strand.
CTTGTCTTTCTCTGATTAACTTATTTCACTTAGCATAATACCCTCTAGTTCCATCCACGTTGTTGCAAATGGCAAGATTTCATTTTTTTTGATGGCTGCATAATATTCCATTGTGTGTATATACCACATCTTCTTTATCCATTCATCTGTTGATGGACATCTAGGCTCTTTCCATAGTTTGCCTATTGTGGACATTGCTGCTATAAACATTGGGGTGCAGGTGCCCCTTCAGATCACTACATTTGTATCCTTGGGGTAAATACCCAGTAATGCAATTGCTAGGTTGTAGGGTAGCTCTATTTTTAACTTTTTGAGGAATCTCCATACTGTTTTCCAGAGTGACTGCACCAGCTTGCATTCCCACCAACAGTGTAGGAGGGTTCCCCTTTCTCTGTATCCTCGCCAACATCTGTCATTTCCTGACTTGTTAATTTTAGCCATTCTGACTGGTGTGAGGTGGTATCTCATTGAGGTTTTGATTTGGATTTCCCTGATGCCGAGTGCACATCTCTCATTTTAAATCAATAGCTAGAAATGATTAAGCATAGTGCGGAAGACACGTCAAAAGCTGAAAGAGGCCGAAGGCTAGGCCTCTTGAGCCAGTTAGCCCCGTTGTAAATGCAAAGGAAAAGTTCTTGAAGGAAATTCAAAGTGCTACTCCAGTGAACACATGATAAAGAAAGCAGAACAGCCTCATTGCTGATACGGAGAAAGTTCTAGGGGTCTAGATAGAAGCTCCAACCAGCCACAACATTTCCTTAAGCTAAAGCCTGATCTGGAGCAAGGCCCTAACTTTCTTTAATTCTGTGAAGGCTGGGAGAGGTGAGGAAGCTGCAGAGTTTGAAGCTAGCAGAAGTTGGGTCGTGAGGTTCAAGGAAAGAAGCCATCTCCATAACGTAACAGTGAAGCAGCAAGTGTTGATGTAGAAGCTGCAGCAAGTTATCCAGAAGATCTTGCTAAGATAATGAAGGTGGCCGCACTCAACAACAGATTTTTCCATGTAGAGAAAACAGTCATATCAGAAGAAGATGCCATCTAGGACTTTCATAGCTAGAGTCGAGTCAATGCCTGGCTCCAAAGCTTCCAGGGACAAGCTGACTCTCTTGTTAGGGGCTAATGCAGCTGGTGACTTAAAGTTGAAGCCAATGCCCATTTATTCTACCCAAAATCCTAGAGCTCTTAAGAATTAGGCTAAGTCTGTACTCACCAAGCCCGCAGTATCTCTGAGGTATGCCTGTATTCCTCAAGGGAGGCACTGTGGGAGCATGTATTGGTGGGGTTCCCTGGAAGGAAGGCTAATATTCAACCTGCACGCACTGGTGTGGCAGTTCTAGGTTTATAATAGCCATTCTCCCCTGTGATGGGGTAAAGCCTCTATTCTGATTGGCTGGTGTCAGGGCCGTACTGATAGTTAAATATTCAAAATAACAGCCTTGCCTGGAGCAATGTTTTTTTGTGGAGCCTATTTTTTTTTCCTCCAAGATAATCTAGTTTTAAGTGAAATTGTCTCCCTTACATCATTAAAATGTCCCCTAAATTAGCTGAAAGCGGTCAACCTTCCGTTAATTATAAGCAAGATGATGTGATGTTCCAAGAAAGTAGCGGTTTGGGTGTAGGTCCAGTGTGACTCAGGTTAGGAGTCTCGCTCGTCCACAGCTGAGCACCATGGTGACACCTGTCAACCCCCAACAGGGAGGGCCCAGGGGTCCCCAGCCTGCAGCAGTCTGAAAGCACTGGAAGAATGGTGGCCCTGCCACCACTGTACATATCGGCTTTGACACTGCGCCTGACACGGTGGTAACGGACCTGTTTTCTTCCTCCTGACTTCGAGACCCCCCCCCGCCCTTCTTCTTTCTCGGTCTTGAGCAGGTGGAAGGCAGTCTTCCAGCTGTTTTTCTCCTATTTAGTGAGTCTTGGAAGGAAACGAGTCTGCTTTTATCTGCTTTTGGAACTAGAACATCAGATGTACAGGTCTGATGTAATACTGGAAGCTTCCATGTGTTGAGTACTGGCCAGGCCTCAGATATTGTAAAGGTGCTTTCCATACATGATTCCATTCAGCCCTCACCTTAATCCAGTGAGGGAGGCATTATCGTTCCCAGGATGCAGATGAGTCTGAGGCATGACCAGGGGTACAAATCCACGCCTGCTGCTCTGGAGCAGCCTGGGGTGATCCCACAGGTGTTAACTCTGTCCTAAAGGAGCTTACAGTCAGTTGCGAAAACAAGCCACACCCATTATCACTACAAGGTGAAACAAAGTATAGCAATATTTCTCCAACTGGATCTCTTAGTTTTATTGTTATGAACCTCCAATGTTGATTTACTTTTATAAATTATTTCAATATGCACAAATACAAATCTTGCATAAGTTCCTTACACTGCTAGTATTTTGGTGCATTTCTTTATAGACACCCATGTATTTTGGGGCTAATTTTATATAGATTTGTATATGATTTTTTGGGATTGTGTCTCATATTAGCATTTTCTGATGTCAGTAACAAAATGTTAAATTGATATATTTTCATCCTTTGCACCAATATAGGGATTTTGCCATATATTCAACCATTCCCCTCTACTTGGGCATTTAAGCTGTTTCTGATTTGTACCATTATGAAGCACACTGTCATGTACATTTTTGTACATGCACCTTGGGCTGCCTTTCTGATCATTTCCTTGGAGTTAATACTCAGGAGTGAAATTACTGGGTCAAAGGGCACAAACATTTGTTAGGGCTCTTAATGTATCTCTCTAGGAAGGTTGTATTAGTATGTTTGCATCTGATATTGAAGGATCACTTTGGTGCCTAAGAGGTGTCAGGAGAAAGTGGCATCTGAACCAGAACTTCAAGGGTGGGCAGAGCTGTTACCAGTGCAGGTGGGTGGAGGCATTTCGGGTGGGTGATAACATGCCCAGACTCAGGGAGGAGAGTACAAGGTGCCTGGGGAAATGGCGAGCATTCTGATTTACTGAGTGCTGTGGCTCTCCACCATTTTATGTATTGAGCACACTTAGAATGTTAAAATTCGGGGGGGAGAACATAAAATGTTCAAAATAGGCAACAACTCAGCAATAATGCCAAGACAGTCACCATTGTGGTATAATGTTATCTCTATGTCCAAAAGCATCACCATTATGGTACCATTTCTTGCTCCCCCTGGTTCTGTGTTGGGAATAGAACTGTTTGTTGATCTCACCATGGTCTCATGTAGTATCAGGACGATGTTCTAGAAGGCACGCTGTTTGGTGTTGGCCTGGAGCCATACTGGTTGCTACTATCATTCCCTACTTGACCATCAGCCCCATGCCCCTCATGACAGTCTTCCCACTGGTGGAATAGTGTGGTGGTCAAGAGAAGTTAAGAAGGAAGAACCCAGACTGCCTGGGTTCAAATTCCAGCTCTACCATTTATTGGTTGTGTGGCCTTTTGCAAGTTACTTCACCTTTGTGCCTCCATTTCTTCAACTGTAAAATGGGGTTGATGTTACCTACCTTTCTTTTTTTTTTTTTTTAAGATTTTATTTATTTATTTGAGAGAGAGAGAATGAGAGAGAGCACATGAGAGAGGGGAGGGTCAGAGGGAGAAGCAGACTCCCCGCCAAGCAGGGAGCCCGATGCGGGACTCGATCCAGGGACTCCAGGATCATGACCTGAGCCGAAGGCAGTCGCTCAACCAACTGAGCCACCCAGGCGCCCGTTACCTACCTTTCTTTATAGGATTATCTTGAGGATTAAATGAGTTAATACACATAAAGCATTTGAAACAATGCTGTACAAAGAATAAGTACTTTTAATAAGCATTAGCTCTTATTATTTATTATATTAGCCTCAGTTTGGCCCACTGGCTAAGATTTGGCAGCACACGTATGAAAGGTTTATGGCTGAGTGGTATGCTGTGCCATTCCATCCACGGAGACCCAGAGGACTACGAACTGCCTCCTTCCCAGCTCAGCGCACAGCTACAATGAACAGCTATGTGTCAAAGGTGAAATGTTTTTATTTGGGTTCATCACAGAGATTGAATAGAGTCTTATGACACTCGTCCGTATAAAATACCGTAAAAGTGGTTGCAGGCATAAATAAGAATGACTCTCACTATTCTATTTTATAATGCACAGTCCTTTTTGATTACAAATAAGTATATGAAGTTAAGATGCAGAAATAGTCTAGTTTGATTTCAGCAATTTCTAAAAATTGAATTATAAAATTAAAGACTCATAAAAAAGATGCTTTTTAAATGGAACCAGCCACCTTGAAAAATGTCCCGAGAAACATGGTTAAAACTTAATACTTCAAAAGATAACAAAATAAAAATGTTGCTTGTTGGCCTGACTTTTCAGGACCTAGACCTCTGGGAGCTCCGGGCCTCGGTGAAGTAACCTAACAAGCCGCTCGGATCAGTGTCAGATGCAAACAAAATCACTCTTGATTTCGGTCTATAAACGGAGACAGGATTCCCTCATTGCCGGATGACTTGAAAAGAAGCTTTTGCTTCCACTATGCATTTGGCCTCACAATCTTCATTGACAAGTAATTCTAAAAAGAAAACAGAATGTTAAAAAAAAAAAAAATAAGTTAGGGTTTCTCAGCCTTGGCACTACTGCCATTTAGAACCACGTGATTCTCTGTCATCGGGGACTGGCCCATGCCCTGCGGTGTGTGCAGCCTTCCTGGCCTCTACCTGCCCCGTGTCCGCGGCAACCCCAAGGGGTGCCAACCATCCTACCGAGAGCAAAACTGCCATCAGTTGAGAACCACTGGTTTAAATCAATAGAATCTAAGTCAGTAAGAAGAAATTACTGGTTTTTTTTTTAAAGATTTTATTTATTTATTTGACAGAGACAGCGAGAGCAGGAACACAAGCAGGGGGAGTGGGAGAGGGAGAAGCAGGCTTCCCGCTGAGCAGGGAGCCTGATGTGGGACTCGATCCCAGGACCCTGGGATCATGACCTGAGCCGAAGGCAGCCGCTTAACGACTGAGCCACCCAGGCGCCCGAAATTACTGTTTTTTAAATGGTCAAAACAGATCGGACTACTGGCAAGTAGAAACCAGTGTACGTGTGCATTAACAAACGAAGTATGACACTAGGGACAAATAGAGACCTTACATCTCTGCTGTTGTGGTTGTGACTATGTTACCCTCCACAAAAACATCTGTATTATTTCCAGTACGAGTCGAAGGAAGAGACTTTAAATGCCTGGACTGTCCCTTCTCCACTTGGCAAAATGGGCTTTACCTCCTTGGTGAAACCATCCTCAGCCATAGGATCCTATGCTCATCTGTTCCTATCTCTATAAAAGCTTGTCTTTCATAATAATTTACTTATTCATATGTCTGCTTGTCCCCAGGCCATGAACTGTTCGTGGGTAAGGAATCAAGCCTTGGTCATCTCAACATCCTGATTCCTAGCCCGTAGTAGACGCTCAATAAATCCCTCGAATGAAAGAATGAAGGTACGACTTCTGGGCACACAGGCAAACCTCCCATCTAGACTCCCATTTATGACTAAGGTGATTGAGGAAAATTTAAGGGAGAGGTTATGTGATGCAGGCCTTAAAGAACAAGTAAAGTTTTGATAGACACAACATGGGCAAGGGAACAGCATTGGCAAAGGCTTCCTGGCAGGTAAGGGCAATACCTGTGGGGGAGCTGTGGGCACTAGCTAGTTTGGGTGAAGTTCAGGGTTAATGTGGACCTATACTGAGCCCAGATTTGGGGATCTGTGGATGCGAGGAGAAGGAGTTAGCTTGCAGGATGGTTTGGGACAAGAAAGTGTGAAGGTAGGAAGATCAGTCAGATATGCTGGCTATTATCCTGACCCACATTGCTAAAGGTCTGAGGGGTTTCTCCTAGAATTCCTGAAACCAAAATTTTTTTCAAACCAGGAAGTTCTGCCTGTAATTTGTGACACCCTAAGAATGTCCTTTTCATCACAACACACAATCACTTTAAATTTCCCACAGGCTGAAGGGTTGCAACACCACAACTGCTAAGTAGGTCAAGGCAAGAACCAACTTGGGTGACTGACCATAAATCACACACAAAAGGCCAAGACACGAGGCCAAGGACTCCTACCGGTAAGGAGTACAGGAGCACGGCCACGAAGAGCAGCAGAATCAGCAGCAATAGCAGGCCGATGATGACCCACTTAAATCGGCGCCACACGATGAACTTCATGGTCTTACACGGGTTGGTGAACCAGAGGAAGGAGGTTTCTGGTCGGCTGCAAAAATTGCAAAGAAATGGTTTTACCTACCCAACTCGGGTAGGACAGATACTTTACCTCAGAACCTAACACAGTTTAAAGAACAGTAAATAACATTGATAAAGTCAAGAAAAGATATTATTCCCCTTAGTTGGCTGAGAAAGAGTCTTTAACATTTTATGGCCCCCTAAGATACTGAGGACACTCTGGACTTTGGTTTTGTGGGAAAGGAGAAAGGTTAAAATGAAGCTGGATCACCAAGCTCTCCATCCCCCACCCCTATTAAGTGCAAAAGTAAGACAACACTGAATCCATTCCACTAAGCATATTGGAAGGGGGGCTTTCAGACTGCAGGTGTTTGGGGATCAGACATCGTGGAGAACAAAAAGGGCCTCTCACTTCGGTGGGTCCAGCTTGGGGTTCATGTTGGGTTCATCTCGTCCCTTCCCGGCTGGCCTCTCGTCCGCCTCGTGCTCATTGAGGATTTCCAATGTCATCTCCACTTTCCCCTTCAGTAAAGCAGAACAGGTTAAACACATGACATCACGTTTCACAAATATTTTCATTTCAACCCAAGGAGTATTCCCTGAGCAATGATTTTTATTCTTGTAAAACAATCCTTAGATTGCCTTAAATTTTCCTCAAGAGATTTCATCGCATTTCCTCTTCCATGTGTTTCTGAACCGACCCATTGTGGGAAACTGAGAGGACAAATAGCTTTCCCTCTCCCTGCTCCCTGCTTTTCATTCTCTGTGCCCCATCCTCTAACTTTCTCATATCCATCTCCTTGCCTTCTCACACACTGTCCTTTGTAACTTTATTTGGACCAGATTAACCTAAATACTGTTAATAACAATATGGAACACTTACTGAGCATTAACTGTGGGCTCCAAGGGAGCCTCCATGCTTCCTGCTTAACCATGCTCGCCCCACTGTACAGAGCAGGGAGGGCACTCCATGGGTACTCAGTGTACACTAGCTGAATATACGAATGAACGAACAAATGAATGCTACGTCTGTGTTCATACAGGTTCCTAAGTGATGCCCTGGACACCATTTAAGGCTTCTACGTGGATAACCCCGTGTGATGCTCACAGCAACCCTATAAAGCAGGTACTGTGATGACCCTCATGTGCACTTGAGGATGCTGAGGCCAAAAGAGGTCTAGAAAGTTGCCCACTTTTATGGCCAGGCTTGTCACGGGCTTTCTAGGACCCCGGAATGTCCGCTAGGTCACCAACAGTCTGAGGACCGCAACCCTGACAACCGGCTCCACGGTGGAGCCGGCTGACTCCTGTACGGACGAGTCAGACAAAATGAGGGTCTGACTATGGCAAGTCGCTGCATCTCTCCCAGTCTATTTTGGGGGTTGTTTTTTATTTTACCTAGTTCAGTAGTAGTATTTTTTAAATAAAATTTTAAAAAGTTTTAACTGAAGCATAGTTAACATATAATGTTATATCCCAGCCTGTTTCCTGAATCTACAAAATGGAGATAATGTCTACTCTCTGGAATTGTCAGTAGAACTAAGTGAGATTATCTGTAAACTACTCTTTAGTGGTAGACAACAGATACGTGGTTTCCTGGGCCAGGAGTGGAGGGAACAGTAGATTGCACGGGGCACAAGGAAACTTCTGGAGCAATGCGAATGTTCTGGATCTTGATTCTGGTGGTGGTCTCAGGAGTGTCTCTATCAGTCAAAACTCATGCAATTGTGCACTATAAATAGGTGCAGTTTATTTTATGTAAATTATACCTCAAAATTGTTTTAAAAAACGTGAGGCACTTAGCATGTTGCCTATCTCCTAATCAATGATCTAGGATGTTGGCTGTTCTTAATAGCAATACTACATGATGAATGAGGTGGTCTTCTGTGACATGCATGGCAACCTGGACTTCTGCTTCTCTGTCACAGTCTACCTGGGAGTTCTCCAGACTTGCTTATAAGTTTCGGCCTTTGTGTCCAGTGGCTGGCAGGGCTCCCTGCTTCCTCCACCGTTTTAAATTTATTTTTTTTAAACAGAAAGAGTTTGAATTTGAAGTTCCTTTTTCTGTACTGAATTGTACTGAAAGCTCAGAATAACTTAGCCCTCCCGGTGAAGGAGGGTCCTCAGGAAATAGTGTAGCCACCCAGGGCCCTAGCTTCTCTACCATTCCAATCCCTCCACCTTCCACACAACCCCGAACATATGCTCACGGCATCTGCCACCTTCTCTTGTGATCCCAGTGCAAACCATTCCTGTAACTTAAGGTCTCACCAGTTTAACACTTCCTTATCTTATCTGGCATCAACTGAGAGAGGGCAGAGCCTAAATGACAAAAGGAATGAATGACCCCGAACTGGGAAATAGTCATACAGCCATCACACGGGAGCCATCTTTATCTGCATAGCACGGCCACCAGCCTTTCATGGACTTCTGCTCAAACAATGAGGCAGTTTTTGCTTTAAGGGGGTTCATGGCTTTGAGGTCTGGAATCATGTCCAAACTGCATTTCTCTGATGATTTTGCTGGAATGATGGTGCGATGCAAGTCAAGTTCCAGGAAACCTAGCCAAGGAAACAATTAGACCCAAATAAGCTTCAATGGATCAGCCGTTGTTCACAAGTGGACAGAATGTTCTTGTCAGAGGAGAGGCAGACAGCGATTTTGAACAGGTGATGGGTAAGTTAGAGAAAGGGATCCTGGTAGACATTTAAAATTCCTTCCAGATAGGATGGAAAGTGGTAGAAGAAATGTCTGTCCACTGCTCTGCATCCACAGAGGGTGACACGGTTTATTTCTCAAAGATACAAACATAAACAGAGCTCTTCTACAAGCTCAAAAGAACTAAACATCTATAGACTAGATGTCCACTAAACGCAGATTTGGAATGTGCTCATAGTGGTCTCAAGCTACCCTGAACAGAGGCACTGTGAGCGCGCAGGCTATAGGTGCTTGTTTAGGAGTCGTATCTTGCTGAAAGGTGAACATTGAAGCTTTTTACCTTCAACTTAGGAGGGGGTTGGTAAATTGATGAGGGGGTTTGGGGAAGAGCCAAAGAACCCCAGGGAAGGCAAAGGTCTGCATATAAAGAGTGGGAAGGAAAACAGAGCAGCCCAGTGAGGCAGACCCAGGGCCTGGGAGAGGGGAATTCAGAAGAGTATTATGTTATTGTGGTGGTGATGGGGCATGTGTACCAAGAAAGGGAAGGGCCCAAGGTGGGGGCTGTTTAACAAGTGCCTTTAACCACAGAGGAGGATGGACCCGGGGAAAGAACAAGGGCTGGTGACATTAAGGGATTGAGAGCAGCTCAGAGGAGGAGGGAGCCAATTCCAATGTGCTGAGGAGGCAAAGTGGGTAGTCTAGATGTGGAGACAGGGCTGAGGCATTCCCTTGTGGAAACAGAGTGTTCATGGCAAGACAGGAGCTGGTGCAAGAGCCTCCTTGGGGGCCCTTGAAGGTGGGTGGGGCCTGCAGAAAAGGGTGATGTTCACTGTGCGAAATTTTCAGAGGGCTTGAGACAGCAAGCAGGTAGGCCACACTGCCCAGAGGACATCCAGGCAATGAGTGTGCCCCAACCCTTAATTATCCACGGTACTGGAGATTTAAATCATTGATTCTGGATTTTAACTGATTTCACTAATTCCAAGTAAAATTTCTTAGAGAAGAGTATCCAAATGTAAGCCCTACCCAAATAGTCATCCAGAGAAAACTTGTCATTATCCCATATCTGAATGATGAGTCTGGGTGGGATCCGAAATTCAGTTTGGTCAATACTCCAGAAATGCTCCTAAAATGACAAGAGAAACAGAAAAACCAAATGACAGGGACTACTGGACTCTGAAACCTTCCCCTCAGGTCCATTGAAACCCCAGCATCAGGGCACGGGGCCTTTGTTCTCCTCGGCAACCCACCTCTACTACCCTCTCCCCCCTTGCCCTCAGTCCTCTACCCCATGGTATGGGAAATCTCAGGGCCACCAGCTAGGTGACAAAAAGGTTGTCCCAGGCAATTCCCAAACAGAAGGTTTCCCGCCTGCCATGTTCCTATCGGTGTGACTCCCTGCTTCCACTCCTGGGGTTTGGGGAGTGATTGTATCTGCCCCCTCCCCCACCCCAGACCACTATGGCCTGCTCAGATTAACCTCCCAAAGCCAGGCTGTTCTAGGCCAGCCCACGCTAACACCTGCTGGGGTGTCACATTTGCTCAGTGACCTTCTACCCCCCAACATGGATGTCTGAGCACACTTTTCTCACATGGGGGTGAGGAGACTGGGGTTCAGCTTTCATGTTTTATCAACGCAGATTTAAAATGTCCTGACATTTTTGGCTTTTAAAAATATTGCTGTGTTTTACATGCTTTGGTCAACCAGATTCCTCATTCTAAAGTTAGGTGGAGGGAGGATTGGGTAAGGGTCCTCCAAGTTCTCACCTCTGGTCTCTGCCTCTGCCCGAACAATATTAGCCAAACATAATAACACCTCCACAGCCTAATTACACCTACATGCCTCGGGCCCCAGCAGAATGGGATTCCCCCAGTGTTTCATGAATTCAAAGGAAGATGGTTGGGTTGTTTCTTGTTTTTCTTTCCCTTTTTCTTTTTCTTGGAGCGGGGAGAGGGAGAGAGAGAATCCTAAGCAGGCTCCATGCCCAGGCAACCAACTTGGGGCTCGATCTCACAACCCTGAGATCATGACCTGAGCCAAAATCAGGAGTCAGACTCTTAGCTGACTGAGCCACCCAGGCACCCCTGTTTCTTGTTTTTCAGATGACATTCCAGAAATGTTGCCCTTTGCAGGGCTCGGGGGCCCTGGCTCTGAGGGGCTAGGAAGCCCATTCTGCTGTTGGCTGGCCTCACTGACTGTCCTGTGTGGGGTCACGTTCCAGGTGGCACGCAGGGCACTGAGAGGTCCAACACTAGATGTGAGTAGGTAGGAAAGGCCTACCTGACTCTAAATCCCTCACCTTCTCCCTGGTCTGCCTCACCATCTGGACGTGTGCTTGGTTTGACATCAGGTTGAGCCTGTGTCTCTAGAAAGTGCCCTTTGAAGGCATTTATCTCACTTGGCACAGAAAATTGCTCCCTACACCAGCAGCACTGAGTAGGGCCAGCAGAGGGTAGGGTCTGGCTAGGTGGGACATGAGGCAGGTGCATTTTGATCAGGTGTGGCGAGAGGAGGTGAACAGGCAGAGCTGGGAAAAGTTTATAGAATGTGGGAGAGCAGGAATGGGACAGGGGATCTATAAAAGACACCTCTCATTATTGCCTGCCCAGATTTCAGGCCCCCTTTTTGGGGAAAAAGCACCAGATTTTCCTTGGGGACTCTTTTCCAGTCCATGCAGGTTGGGAAGAACTGACTCTGTTCCTAACTCCAGAGCTGGGCCAGTCTGAGCACTGCATCCCAGGCCACGTTGGTTGGTTCAGGGATGGGAACGTGACCCCAAACACACAGAGACACCGAGGCCCAATTCCAGAACACTGGTTGGCACCATCTGGGGTTAGTTCTCTTTCTGCTGAGATTGCTGGGAGGCCAGGAGGTGGGCTGGGGCTGTGGGCAGCCATTTTGCCTCACCAGGGAATGAGGTCCATAGGAGAGGACAGAGAGAGGGGTGGAGAAAGTGAGAGCAATTCCTAAAGACAGCAGTTCAACCTGGGATCCAACATTCCTAAGCCAGCCAAACCTGGACTTTTCAGTAATGTGAACTAATAAATCACTTTTTTGATATAAGCCGATTTGAGTTGAGTTCTGTAACTAGAGTCTTACTAATTAAGACCATGAGGGCCTTGAACCTTCATGGAAGTGCTTCTGAAGGGGGTAAAGCAGATGCTAAGGTTTAATAAAGAAGGTAAAAGGGAAATTTCACCTACTTTAATATCTTGCCTCTGTTTGGTTAATGAGTCAAACAGTTCTGCTTATCATGGGAAGAAATCAGTCTCCCTGTGACATAAAAACATACTTGGGTGGTTGCATATGTGAACGCAAGATCCTCAGGTTTACCCTTTACTAAATCCTATACCCTGCTGCCCACATGTTAGGGAAGGACAATTGTGTTTCTGGTCCTTCTGAATTGCACAAAGAGCTGTCTTAGCTTTGTGGCCCTAGGCAAGTATCTGCACCTCTGTGGGTCTCAAGTTCCCCACCTGCACCGAGAGGGAGCCAGACTCATGACCTTGGAGGCTCTGAGCAGCTCCTACATTCCCTCTATCTGGCGAAGCAGACCCAGGACACCCACCTCCCACGGGCATAGATCAGAACTCACTTTTTTAGCAACGATACAGAGTTGTTCAGCTGGGAGGTAGTCAAATGGGAAAACAAATCTCCAGTTAAAATTCCCTTCACCATCCAAGGACCTGTAATGGACATCTGTTTTCTGTTTGTTTTCTTCATTGCCAGGAATCCAGCTGAAAAGCAGAAGCAAACAGACTTTAGCTTCATGTGATTGACAAGTAATCTAGCCGCAAAATTGTGCAGTGATTAGGGTAGTGAAGGGCAGGAGAATTAATGCACTTTTCTTGGGCAGGTTCCAGTTATCTACAGAGCTGGGAGTGATTTATGAAGGGGAGGTGCTCTGTTGCATCCAACACTGGTTGTAGCCAAATAAAATATAATTCCTCTAAAACCAAAGCAGGAAACCCTTTAGACTTCAGTTAGCGGGGATAAGGTGACATTTTCTGGAAAATATCAACAACTTATCTTCTATTTTGGGAACGCTGAAGCTTGCTGGCTATGATGCTAGTCTTCCTAACTATAACTCATCAGTGTCTGTCATCACTGCTGATAGGCTTAATGAATATGAGTTAGTTCAAAATTTTAGCATTTCCTCTTCCATATTTTACTTAAGCAAACAAAACAGGCATGACTCAAGTCATCTTACGGCTTCCTTTTTTTTTATTATTCTTAAATTCACTATGATCACATTAATAAGACTAGCAAGGGAGATGTAAGCTGTTGTTTCCATGTGCATATCAACAAAAATTCATTTCCATAAACAATTTAACATCTTAACTTTTGACATTTGAAAAGTTTTCTGTGGCTTGTGCCTGGCAGGTAGTAGGCCTATTGAAGGAATGAATGAACGTTGGGGGAAGAAGCTGATGTCACATCTGCCTGCTATTGGGAAGGGGCCTGTTTAGGGACTAGGAGAACGCTGGATTTTAGACTGGTAAAGTGGCAGAGGGCATGGTTCTCCACATTGATGGCCCATGAGAATCCCATTGCAATTGACCGTGGAGTTTTAAAAAAAAGACATACCTGGACCCCCCAGATAGGAGGCAGGCCTGGCTATGAACTCACTCTGCCACTTACCATTCTGGGCTTCCTCTCCCATCTGTAAATGAGGTTAACAATATGTGCTCCCTTCCCGTGGTCAACATGAGGACAGCATGGAAGATGGTGACTTAGAAGGACCAGAATGGAAAGGGCGAAATCCTTAACTGTGTTACCGATCATCTGACGTACTCAGCATGCCTTGTTTTATTCTTCCCAACAACTACATAACTAGCTCCATTTTACAGATGAGGAAACTGAGGTCCAGACAGAATAACGTCCCCAAGGTCAAGGTCACACAGCCAGTAACGGACAGAATTAAGTATTAATGAAGAAGTTGGTCTGACTCCAAAGTCCAGTCCTGTTCTTCTGCTTCAAGGGACCATGGAGACTACTAGAAAGTCACATGCTAACGTTAGATCCTATTATTAGTAGTGGTATTGATATCAATCAACTACAATAGTCCTTTTTGCTAGTTAATTAACTGACTAGCTAGATTAGTTGAAAGGTTCATCTTTATTCACTTTTAAGCTTTTAAATTAACTGGCGGAAGAGAGTTCACACTCTTTGGCTAGGACCTTGGTGACTTCACCTCCTGACAAGATCTCCAGAGTGCCATCATCCTCCTTCCTCAGACCACTCACCCCTTGAAGCTCTTCGCTTTTTTTTCTTGAATCTTTTCATATTGAATTCTAAATATGAATCTTTTCACATTTTTATTTTAAAACAAGTTAAACAACGACTCTATGTATTTGTGTACACATATGTGTAACTTTGTATGCATCCGACCTGGGAAGTGCCTTAGCTGTCCCTTATCCTGTGGCAGACAGTAAACACTATGTGTATTAGGGTTAGTAATACCCTAATATCAGCATGCAATGGTGCCAGGCATACTATTTATGCATAATTCATCTTTTCACATATAGTATTTAGATTTTAATTCCAAATAGGACATGGTACTTTAGGTTGTGCTTTTATTCTTTGATTAGAGTTTTCTCTCAGTCCAGTATTCCTTGCGTTTGTTTCTCTGATTTGAAAAAAAAATAATGCTTATGACAGTCAAATAAATTTGCATATATATATAATTAGCTAGGATTAGTTTTCCTTGGGGAATGGTAATAAGATCCTGAAATGGGAAAGAATAATGAAGAACTTGATGAAACATTCCCCGTTTACAGTGAACCCAAATGATAGTAATTATGTCTTCAACAAAGTTTTGATTGAAGGCCCTTGGGATCATAAGGGAAACTTTGTTATCACTTTATGAATATATTAAATTTCAACAAGTCTTGTCTTTTACATATCAAAGAACCAAACTTGGTCTATGTAGTAATCCTACTAGCTAGTTCATTCTCTGTGTTGGCATGACTGGCCACAGGGTGCCCGGATGACACATTATTCTGGGTGTGTCTGTGAGGGTGCTTCTGGATGAGATTAGAACCTGGACTGGTAGAGTCAGTGAAGTAGACTGCCCGCCCCAGTGTGGGTGGGCCTCATCCAATCTGTTGAAGGCCTGAAGAGAACAAAAAGCAGAGGAAGGAGGAGTCAGCCTCCAGTTCACCACCAGCTTTCCTGAGCCTCCAGCTTCCAGATGGCAGAACCACGGGACTTCTCAGCCTCCAGAATCATGTGCGCCAATTCTTTTAACAGACTCCTCTCTCTCCTTCTCCCTCCCCCCACCCCCACCACACACACACTAGTTCTGTCTCTCTGGACAACTCTAATACGCATAGTGTTTACTCTATGCCAGGCACTGTCCTAAATGCTTTGAGTAACTCAATATTCTGAATATCCCAGAGCAGCAGGTACTATCTTTATCTGCATTTTGCAGATGGGAAACCGCGAGCTCACTAATTTGCCCAGCTGGTAGAGAAAATACCAGGATTTCAACCCAGGTAGTTTGGCTCCAGAGTCTGGCACTTTAATCACTATGCCATTCTGTACTCAACCTCTCTCATCGGGATATAACATGAAACTAACACCAGCATGGATTATTTGGAATTGAATGATACAAGTAACAGGATGATTAACGGCTATGACACTTAATATGTTGGATGCAGGCATTCCATAAATGTTGGTGGAATCAAAGATTTTTTTGGAAATATGCTAATGTTTCTTTTCCATGGACATTAGCTGCTGGTAGTAAAATATACAGAAACTGAAATTTAAAAAGCCTTCCTTGTGTTTCTAGGGCTAGTTACTCAAGGTATCAAAAAGGAATAAAATGAACTGCATGACTAAAAAGAAAGAACAAGGCTGCTAATAAACTGAACCCACTTTAAAAGAGAAATGTAGAAATATTTATCGGTGCTAATAGTCATTCGATACCTCTGCTTATAAACAAGATCCACACAGATTTCTCTTCTCTTTCTGTTCTCTCTCCCTGTGTCTCGCTGGAGCTTCCTGAGCGGACTGCACGAATGGAATGAAACAGCTTCCCCTGACCAAGGATTCTAGAGAGGACGCCTTGAATAATGGTAACTCACGAAGGAGAGAGTCCCTTTCATTCCTTGTCTGTCAAAGGCAAATGAGCATGCTAACCTTACCCTTTGACATAGATGTCACTCATTTCCTCTCCTGTGATGCTCTTCTCATCCAAGAGAACGTCCTTGGTATTCCAGATGATCACACGCAGATAGTATCTGAAAGGAGCACATTTTGAAGGTGGGCTTTTTTCTCTGCTCCTGCACCAAGACCCCAGTCCGATATAGTAGAGTCTCAAGACTACTTACTTTTTGGCTTTCCTGGGGGTGATGTTGAAAGGAGGGCCTGGTGGCCCCAAACTCTTAGGGAAAACATCTACCCACATCTGAAGTTTCCCCTAAATCGTTCAAAAATGAAAAAAGAAATTAAGTTGTATTATAAGTGGCAGAGACTAGAACTTTCTTTCATATTTTCTAGGTGAAACTGTTTCTTCAGGCCTGCCCATCTACTAGTCCATATGGAAAGTAAAAAAGTAGAGCAGAGGAGCAAACTGAGATAAATCATCTGTCTTCACTGTCATTTAGGCCACCCACTTCCCACTCTCACCAGGAGTCTCCGATGGCTACATATGCCCACCTTTGTCATAGTCTGAGCGCCCCCTGGCTAATAAAAAGAGGGCTTCCCATCGCTAACCCAACCCCCAACACACACACACACACACACACACACGCTCATGTACCCTCTTACAAATGACTTGAAAGTTGGATCCTTCACTTAGAACTCTATTCATCACATTGCCTACTTGTTCTCAGTCCTGATTTTGTGACACCCAAGGGTTTCTCCACTTACCTCCAGATAAAAAATCAAAATAATGTAAAATGGTATTTAATTTATAAAAGAAAGACTTACAACATGGCACTTTCAAAGGAGAGACCCCAAGCAACAGCAAGAACAGTACTGTTCCCCAAAGTTGAGGACTCCCTGACATCAGCTGGCTGGTGTCCACCACCTGGGAGGAGGCTTGCAGGAAGGGGAAAGGTGAAAGCCCAAAGAACACTTGTGGTGCCACCTTGGGGAGGTCCTGTCAGGTTTCCCACTGCCACAGACCAGGGCCATCTATCTGACTAGAATGTTTTTCCAGACAAGCTAGGAATGCCATTAACAAACCACATCAGCCATATGAACCAACTTAAATTCCCCAAACTATTTTTGGATGTTTTTTAGACTATACCTTCAGACTGGTCTTTAAGAAGGTTACCAAGGAAACTAGATTGGCTTCTTATGCACGGTGATCAAAATGAGTTAACTGGAACTCTTGAAAAGGGATAAGTTTTCCTCTGGTCCTGACTCTCCTCTAACTAATCTCTAGGGCTCAAGGTAATGTATCAAGCATGATGCAGAACATGAGGCATCTGGGTGTCTCCTAAGACCCAGCCACAGTCTGTCCAGTCCAGTAGGTAGAAGTGATGGGGGGGGGGGGGCACATGGAGCGGAGGTGTGGATTTGTAGAAATCTTCCTCACTTTGTAATTTCTTGAGACTTTATTCAATTGAGGGGTGGGAAGGGAGAGAGGAGAAGGAAAGAGGAGGGCTCTTTGCGGGGAAGGAATAAATAAGAAAAGGACAAAATGAAAACGTGGAACAGAATAAAAGCAAGAAATGAGTGACAAAATAAACTAGGAAGCCCAGGCTACTTGTGGCCACTTTTTAGAGATAAGCTTGTCCACTGCTGTGTGGTCATTGTCAACAATATTTGCATCCATTAGATTACTATTTCTTTAAGTGTGATTTCCTAGCCACCTCCATTAGAACCCCTCCAGGTACTTGTTAAAACTCAGATTCCGCCTCCCTACCCCCATCTCAGACCTACTGAATCTGAATTTCTGCAGGCATGGCCCAGGAGTCTTCCTTGTAACAAGCTTCCACGTGGATTATTCTGTCATTTGCCATGTCTCTCCTTGCTTTTCAGGAAACTGCTCCCCAGCTCCTGGGAACTGACCCTCCTGCATCACTACCCATGTGGTCCCTGTGATGAGCCACCTGGTGCACTGTGGCTCAGCTTCCTCCCTGGCTCTTTGGTCTCAGACATACCACCTCACCCAAGGGGGCTGAGCACAGTGCTTCCCCAGCCGCCCACCTGGCCCCGCCCACCAGCGGTGGACAGTTGGGCCAAGCTGGGGCAACCAACCCTTTCCCTGTTTGGAAGTAGATGGGGCTACATTATAACATAAAAGCCTTAGAAATGCTCTACAGTATTCTGGCACATAGAAAGGTGATCACAGGAGAAGCGCAGACTAACAGAGATTCAGAGAGAGAAACAGACAAGAGACAGGGAGAGATCCTGGCCCAAGGTTGTTCTGAGCCATAGTCACCCCTCCTGTCTGGATTTAGTGAGTTACCTGGAAATTCTTACAATAAATTCCCCTTTGGGATAAAGCTAATCTGAGTTGCTTTTCTATTTCTTGTGTATCTAAAAGTGTCCAAAAGAGAGAAAAGAAGCAAATCTGGGTCAGCTCCTGCCACTGTGTTTGGGATGTGGATGATGGGTCTTCACAGGGAGGGCTCTTTTACCTGGGAAATGTTGGGCTGGAAGGTGCTGTGCAAAGTCCTAGTTTCCACGTGCTCAGGGACCAGTCCCTGAGTCCTGAGGATGTGAAGGGCAAGACGCTCATCAGGGGCCCCGAGGTGCTGGTGCAGGATTTTGTTGGCTTCTGGAATGGAAAATGGCATTGAAACAGGGATGGGCATCTGCAAACCGTTCAGCCAGATTGCCCTGAGGGGCACGTAGCCCTTCATCCCAGAAGGGCAAACTGGGCAGGCGGGGTCAGTGTGCGGACTTGGATCTGTGAAGGAGTCATGGATAGAAATATCTCTTGACCATGGGCCCTGCCCCAACCAGTCTCACACCTGACTTGGGGGCTGCCAATAGCAAAGGGGCCAGAACACACCAGAATGTGTATGTGAGAGCAGCCTGTATTCACTTTTCTGGCAGAGGCTCACAGCCGGATTGTTTCCCAGCCTCCCTTGTAGTTAGGTGTGGCCACACAACCTAGTTTGGCTCGAATGTAACACAGGTAGGAGTGATGTGTGTGTCACTTCTAGACCTGGCCCATAAAACCCTCTCATGAAAGATATTCTAGGTGCTGTTCCCTTTTGGATGCAGAAGAAACAGCAACTTCAGGTGCCTGAGTTGAAGAAGAGCAGAGCCGCATGATGGAAGGGCCTGGATCCATGATGCATTGCTGCCTGTTGGGATACCGACTGTGAATTTCAGAGAAATAAACTAGTGTTTTAAGCCACTGACATGTGGACGTTTAATTGTTGCAGCAGCTAGCATTACTGTGGCATTTTAAAACCAACCCTCAAATTCTCTGACGCTTCTCCCACCGAGAGGTGGAGTCTCTGTCCTCTTCCTTTGAATGTGGAGACGTATCTGACCCCTCAAGTGTGGAGAAAGAATGCTGTGTGACTTCTCCGATGAGGCAGGCAAGGCCATGTAGCTTCTGCTTGGTCCTCTTGGGATGCTTGCTCTAAGGGAAGCCATCTGCCATGTAGGGAGCATGAGTATCTAGAGACTGCCCTTCTGGAAGGGCCTGAGGAGGTGTTCTGATCGTTAGCCCCAGCCAAGAGCCAGCATCAACTGCTGGCTGTGTGTGCAGGCCATCCAGGACACCTCCCCCCACCTCCATCCTGGACACCCCGCTCCGTCAAGCCTTTGGATAACCATAGCCCTTCCAACATCTGACAGCAACCAACCACACGGGCTACTCAGGTGAGAACTGCCCAGTGAGCCCTTCCTGAATTCCTGACTTGCAAAACCGTGAGCAAAACAAAATGGGTGTTTTTCAGCCGCTAAGTTGTGGGGTGATTTGTTAGGTATCAATAGCCTTGTTACTGAGACAGTTTGGGGGAGTTGTTTATTTGGGGGTACTCTTAAATAAGGCCATGTTGCTTGCCAGTTAATTCCCAATCCCGTTTGCAAGTTCTTATGTTGACAGCAACATCAACAATTCCTAAGTATCTCATCATCCCTGGTATTGACTCAGTCCTCTTCAAATGGAAAGACAAAACACAGTTTCTTGCAATGTTGAGAATAAACAGTTGAGGATCAGGAAAGCACTTTTACTGCCATGGGGCTGTATTCAGCTCCCCCTGGAGACCCTGTGCACCCTCCAAGGCAAGCCCCACTGCCACCCGCTCTGGGAAGCCTCCCTCCCTACAAAACACTGAATAACACTGTAGCTCTTATGCTCTATTAAGCTTCCTTCAGGCTTTGTCGTAGCGCAGCTAGCTGGCTATGTGTCAGGACAGATTGTATTATAAATTACTGCCGGAGAAAGCACAAGATCCCAAGCTCAGATGTGGGCCAGATGTGAACTCAGAAGATTCTTCAGATCAACCCCCCGCATCCCTGGGCCTTCTCAGAGAAGGGCTGGAAGAACGATGGACTAAGCCTGGGAGAGAAATTCTTGCACTACCACCTGAGCACTTTTGAGCTAAATTATGAGCTAATTATGCATTACACAGAAAGTAGTTCATTACTAGAACCGTGTGTTCAAAGTGCAAATGGCTATGACCTAAAAAGGTCAAGTGAAACATAAGACAGACAAGAAAATGTGTACACTCTGACATGACAAGACAGCAGAACTCTGCTATAATGGGGCTTTTGTTAGATGGTCATGTGTGCGGAGTCTCCTGTGGTATAATTAGGGCACTGCTCTGCCCATCCCCCCCCCCCCCCCCCCCAAGCAGACCTAGCAATAGAGATGGGTCGCTTTACTTTGTAACCAGCTTGCGGTCTCTGGTTATGCACTTACCGAATTCATCCAAACTATAGTCTCGCCCTCCATATCTGATTCTACTTCCATCTTCAGAAAGGATGGGTGGTGGGAAGCCTTTGTATCTGGCTACATTTTGAAGCAACTGTGTTGGTCTCAGCTGATCTCGCCAGGTGTTTACTCCAGAACTGTGAAGAACATTCCACACCCAGAGTTACCGTGGGCACACAGGTCCGTCTTGGATTCACACGCATATACTCAAATACTTATAGACATGCCCACGTAACGAGGGAGCAGGGACTGTGCTCTACCCTCTGGCTCTTGTCTAGAAATCTATTTCAGACCTAAAATCCACAATTACTTTGGCCTCAGCCAGTGGATCCTTTCCCTCCTCCCCGCAATTTCCTCCTCCATAAAAATGACGGGTTTGCCTACACACTGTAATCACAAAAGCAAGCTTATAAACTAGACATTGCAAGCTGTATCTCATTAGATATTGTAGGAAGATGCCAAACAGCACTTAGGGAAAGACGGACATCACAAAATTCATCAGGGGTGGGGGGTGGGGGCAATGTTATGTCCCTCTTCTCCCGAAGATAGTCCTGTTATTAAAAACAATATGTATCTGACGCAAAGGAGCAGGGGCTCAGGGAAGACAGGTACTGAAGCAGAGAACCAAGGCTTCCCCACATACTGATGTCGGATGGAGCAAATTATCTCCATCTGTGGCCCAGGCAACTTACACACAGTATTGCTCCGGGATGCCGCAGTGGGACCCAAACCGGGAAAGGAATCGGTTTTCCAAATCAATAATTGTTTCTCCCACCTTTTCATCACGAGTAAAGGTGTCATAATCATAGACAGAAATTTTCAGATCTTTTTCTTGAGGTAAGTAGCAGCTCAGTTCGTACATTCTAAACAAACAAATGCAAGGTTAGAATATCCATGATTCTATGTAGGCCTCTCAAAAAAAACCACAAAAAATCCTCCAAAAAACAAAAAACCCAGGGCTTTGTGCAGAGAATCCCCAGGTGGTGGTGACAGCGGCTGGAGGAGAACATGGTGACTGGGACAGCCAGGTTGGGGGGGGGGCAGTGGGTGGGGGCACTTGACAAGCAGTCCATGTTAGTAATAAGAACAATACAAGGTTATATGCTTGCTCAGGGGAAGAGCACGGCTTTAAATATCTACGTTTGAATCCCAACCCTGCTGCTTACTAGCTGTGGGGCCAGTTAGCTCCCTTCCCTGTGTTCAGCTTTCTCATCTGTAAAATAGTGACAGGAATACCTACCATCCCGTGTTGTTCTAAGGGTCAGGTGGAGCAATGTTTAGAAAACATCTGGCATGACTGCATCGCTGAAAACCCAGTAGCTATGATAATATTAGTTATTCCCTATAATCTTATTAACATTATCATCACATGCCTATTAACTGGGGCACCCAGGCATCTCTGCCCAGCTAGGAGATTAGTAAGACACAGCACCCTGATTTACAGCCCCCTATCTGTGCCCTGCTACGTTCCCTCTGCCTCAACAGAGACCACTACCCCACGGAACATCCCTGACTCCCCCACAGGAGCACAGGGCAGGGGATGGTGAGTGGCATGCACCAACAAGGTGGGATGTGCAAGGGGCCAAGAAGGCTCAGTGCCTCCACCCAGGCCCTGTGGTCTGCCATATGCTTTTCTTTGGAATCCATGTTAAAATGCAAACACATCTGAGATAAAGATAAGGAGTACTTCCCATGGCAGGTGAGCAGCGTAGTATAAGTTCTGAAAGGATGATAAACAGGAATGGCAAAAGCTCTGGATGGGCGAGGTTTGGTTCTATATTTGTACCATCCACATAGGTAATGGGTCCCGTAGTAGGTGCTCAATAAATTTGGTTGAAGGAAAACTGTCAGAGCCTCTCCCATCCCTCCCCCCTCCTCCTTGCACTCAGGTGTGTGGACCGGTTCTGGCCCCCAAAGCCAGGAACGTTAATCCATTTGAGCAGAAGGATGTGTGCCATTGGGGCCCTGGAGGAAAGCTTCCAGGATGTCTCCTGGATAAATCTCAGTGGCTTCTCTAGATGGCTGTAGCCAGGCAGGGGCCTGCAGGAGGCAGGTAGCCACGTGAGAAAAGGCGCATGAATCATGACTACACATGAAGCCCTGAATCCACAAGTGCCCCATAATATCACATTTTTAGAACTGGATTCCAAGGGAGATGTAATATGTGTCCCTTGAGAAAAAGAATTCTTTGGTCAAATATGGTTGAAAACCACTTCTTTTGGAGTGTCTCTGGTCAAACTAAAGGCTCAGAGAAGTCCTGCAGTTATTCTTTTTTAACCCAGGTGTCTCGGTTTGATGAACAATACTTTTTTTCTTGGAACACCAATTAACATTCTATAGAAGACATACATTCTGGGCGCCTGGGTGGCTCAGTTGGTTAAGCAACTGCCTTCGGCTCAGGTCATGATCCTGGAGTCCCGGGATCGAGTCCCGCATCGGGCTCCCTGCTCGGCAGGGAGTCTGCTTCTTCCTCTGACCCTCCCCCCTCTCATGTGCTCGCTCTCTCTCAAATAAAATCTTAAAAAAAAAAGAAAAAGGACATACATTCTGTTGAACTCTGATCTGGATGTTGCTATGATGGGATAAGAATATGCTGATAAGCACAAAGGAAAGGTTGCTCCTTTCTGAATTCCCCAGAATCCCTGAGGGTCTCTGCTGAGAAGGAAGTCAGCCCTGTAAGACTGAGGCCAGAGACAAAGAGCTGCAGAGCCAGGATCTCCTCGGCGGGGCGGGGGGGATTCTGCCCACATACCAGGCACGGATTGGCCGAGCAGAGCCTGACAGCATCACTTCCTCCCAGGGTGGCTCAGAGCAAGACTTTTCCTGCCACTTAATTAAGCCTGTGCTTGGCTCCTCTGAGACGCGCGGTTCAGATGGGGTTGCCTGTCGGCCGTAAACGCTGGCTTTCCCCTGCTTCCCCGTCTCCCTCACATGGAGCCCTCCTTCCTGCCCTGCGTGCCTTTTCCTGTCTAGACCTCAGGGCTGGATCAGCGGAAGAAAAGGAAAATGATCATACTGCCGTGCCAGAGGATTACTTCCATTCCCTGGCCCCGGCATGCAGCTTTGGGGTGTGCAGCAGAGGGGTGTTTGTGTGTGTGTGCACGTGTGTGCGCGCGCGCGCCCCTGAGTGCGCCCAGGAGCTGAGTGAGCGTGAGGTCCTGTGTGTGCATATGTCACAGGGTGTGAGTATGTGTGAGGGAGAACAGCGTGTGTGAACCTGAGAGGCTCTGAGTGACAAAGACTTCGGGGGTGTGTGTGTGTGCGCGCACACAGGAGAGGATGCATGAGGACACAAACCAACAAACATGAGTAGAAAAGAAGAGGATGGACAAGATGGTCAAGCTAGAAATGAAAATACAGGCCACACATCAAAAAAGAACAAAGTATTCTCCTGTTTGGCAAGGTTCTGGGAACATAACATCGTTTTCACCAGTGTTTTGTACAAAGAACATTTATGCTACACATTTAGATCTTGCCATGAATACGAAGCCTTCCCGGGGGTGTTGGAAAAGCTGGGGCTTGGTCAGGACTTTCCACCTCAGTCTTGGCTCTAGCATGTGCTAGCTCTGGCGACAGAGTCTGGCACCACATTTCCCTCACCTCCCGCTGACAGGCTGCACGTGGACGTGAAAATGAGATGGTGGCCGCCGCAGAGCCTCAGTGTGCATACCACTCAGCTGCTGCAGTCAGATGGCCCAGGTTCCAACCCTGACTCTGCCTTTTACCAGCCGAGCACATGCGGCACTGGTTCACTCTATGCCTCAGTTTCTTCTGTTGTCACACGGGGATGAACGAGAGCACCTCAGAGTGGTGACATTTCTGAGATGTTTCATATAAATGGCTCAGCAGAGGGTGTGCACCCAGTGAAAGCTCAGCAAATATTAGCTATTATTAAATGTGGATAGCACTTGATAGCTGAAAAATATGGGTCCCCTTTAGGGGTGCCGTGGATTGCCTTCTCCAGGAGAATGATCTCCTTCCCCTGGATGATATCAGTGTGACAGCCCAGAAACAAGTCTAAAGTGGCAACTCTGAAGAAACCACAGCTTTTTCAAGAGTCTTCAGGAAAAGGAGGCAGAGGGGCATTGTGACCCCATCACTTTCTGCCCTCTCCTCAGTTTTGCTAACAGCGTCATTAATCCATTTGCTGGATCAAAATGGTAGAATCAGAATGGCCCAGAGGACAGAGCCCCAACTGGATTCAGGGAGGGAGAACCAACATGTTGCTACAGGTAAGTCACGCTGCCTGTCCTCCTTGTCTAGAACTCACAAACTTATTGGACTTCTGGGCCTTGTGCCACCCCCTCCCCGGCCCCCTTGCCCCCTCGACCTCCCGGGCTCAGAGCAAATCTCTCTCAGAGAAGCCCATCTCATGACTTGGCTTTATTTTCTCCACGGCACTTTTCACTTGCAGGTGTGCGCTCACGTATTTACTACCTGCTCTGCTGCCTAAAATGTTTGTCCAGTTTGTAGTCACGGTTTCGGGCCCTAGAACAGAGCTTGGCACATGTCACATCCTCACCACAGAAGCCATGAAAAGTGAATGACAAACATTTAGAAATGCTCCTTACCTGCCGAAAACCGGGTTGAGGGTGTTGGGGATGTAGTGGTCTCGATCTTCGATTACTTTTTTGCCCAGTGTTATTTTTATATAAGGGTCACACTGCGGGGACAAAACAGATGGCGAGCTGTGTCACCATGGGGTGCAAGTTCAAGGCAGTTTCTGGGGCAGACTCAGGGGAGCCTCCCACCCACTCCCACCCTGACGGAAAGCTGGTGGCTGGGGCGCCCATGGCACCCAGCCAGCCACCTGCAGAGAAGCCCTGTGGGTTGAAGAGGCGATGGCAGGGAGGAGGGACCCAGCAAATCTCCTCGAGGTCACATCTGTAAAATGAGAAGCATGAACCAGAAGATCCAAAGCCCCTTCAAGCTCTCAGATAAATCCCCATTGGGACAATCCTCCTGAATACATTGTTTGGATAGAGTATCTTTCCCCCTAGTGAGATAACAGGCGCCCCAAAAGAAAGCACATGACAATTATTGTGGCTGATGACTGTAATTATCTTGCTACAGGAGAAGGCCCCACACTCAAACTCTTACCAGGCCATTGTTGTCCTGGGGCTGGAGCTCTAAGCCTCGAACAATGTAAATCCTAACCGTGCATTCCTGTGGGACGCTGTCAGGTAATTCCCGAAACTGCCTGGGAGGGGCCGGCACGCTGGGGTCATCCGACAGGGCGTAGATTCTAAAGGAGCCCTAAGGGAGAGACACACAGATGTCCTCACAAGGGCCGTGGTGGCCTGGGCAGAG
This sequence comes from Neomonachus schauinslandi, assembly GCF_002201575.2. Lineage (NCBI taxonomy): Eukaryota > Metazoa > Chordata > Mammalia > Carnivora > Phocidae > Neomonachus > Neomonachus schauinslandi. Next base: position 120,981,239 of record NC_058408.1, read on the forward strand.
GGTTCCTGCCCTCCCAACCATATACACTCGGGGGCAGCCGCTGGGGCCGGGGGGGTTGGGTGGCCAGGGCTGCCTTTTGTGAAAGAAACAATGTCGATTACACTTTGTGTAATTCCAGTGGGGAATGTGAAGTGATGGTAAGGGAAGTGTTGAACAGATCACAGGGGAGAAGAAGGGGCAGGGCAAAGCAGGGAGACCAGGCACACATCTAGGCAAGAGTTGGGTCAGTATGGTGGCAAAGGAAGGGGTGAGGAGTGAAACTCTGAACGTATTTTGAAGATTGGAATAAAAGTGATTATTTTTTAGACCCACTAATGTACAAAGGATGATTTCCCTTTTCTGGCGTCACCCCTTCATGAGACTGGGAGCTTCCTGAGGGTGGGAAGTATGTCTTGTTCATCACTCTATCTCCAAGACCTAACACAGGGCTGGGCACGTCGCCGGGGTGCAAGGAATGTTCCCTGAATGAGTAGAGCCAGCAGGCCAGCTTGTGAGGCCATAAACCTTATCCTGAAACCAGCTTTAGTCAGCACAAGAGAAAGCGTCCCGTTGGATTCAGACCCCATGGGTCTTAGCTCCAGCTACGCTCACTGAGCAAAGCGGTGTGTAGTAAGCACTTCCTACCCTCTGTGCCAGGTACTGGGGACCCAAACATGAACTCAGGAAACCCAGTCTGGCACCGGGATGTGAGACAGGTCGGCCTCTCGGGCCTTCTTGGATCGCTTGCTGGGACGCGGCAGGGACGGGGACGTGGAGAGCGTGGCGGGGGCAGACCAGCTGCTGTGGGGAAGGGTGAGCGGTAGGAGCACTGCTGCCCGGGACTTGCCCCCGCCGTCGGAGGGAGGGGCAGGTGCCACAGCCGACCCCTGCCCGTTGCAAGGTGCTTTAATGGTAGCTGGTGCACCAGAGCCCCGGGAGCCCGGTGTGGGAGTGAGTCCCTCCGCCGGAAGCGCCCAGGGCACACTTCACAAAGAATGGGGCACTGGAGCCGGCCTTGAAAAGGATGAGTAGGAGTTGGTCAGACCACAGGGAGGGAAGGCAGAAGAGCCTGTCCCAAGGCTCCGAGTCGTGAGAGGACGAGGTGTGTCTGGGGCCGGGGAGTGGTCCTGAGCGGCAGGACGGGGCGGCCAGGGCGCCAAGTGGCTCGGGAAAGGCCAGCTCTTCTGAGTCTGCCTGAGGAAGGAGTTGAGACTTGAGCCGTGGAAACCCAGCATCTTTCGGTAGACCAGAGCCACGATCACACTGGGCGGCATGGGGAATGGACTGGAGCGGGACAGAAAGGTGGCGAGGACCATCAGTCGGGAAGCGCCTGAGGAAGGCCTGGGAGGAGGTGGTGGGATGGGGCTTGGAGAGGCTGAATCTGCAGGGCCCAGGCTTGGATGGCTTGGGCAGGGCGAAAAAAAGGTGCAGAGAATAACTTGGAAGGTTCTACCCCTGACCCCAGTGGCCCTTTTCCTTGTCATCAGCTTCTAGCGTCCTTCAGATGGCAGAGGACATGTCCCTGCCCCAGGGGCTGGTCATCCTTTATCCTAGGTCTATAAAGAAATTAAAGGTGGATTTGAAACAGCACAAAATCCCACCTTTTACTCACCTTAAACTCTCCTACCACAGAAGGGTCTTCATTTTCATCTGATTTGCCTCGATACAGCTTGAAAGTATCTGAGAAGTCTGTCAGACCCTCAAATTCTGTTACATCCTCTAGTTCACAGTCGTATATCTGAAAACCATCCACAGATTCTTAATTTCCCATTAGAACACAGGAGGAGTCTAAAATCAAAAAGCCCGGCAATACCAAGTGGGCCTGGGCATGTGGATGGGGCCGCTGGAACCCTCCCATCACTGGCAGGAGTGTGGAAGGCTACAAGCACTTGGGGAAAACATCTGGCAGTTTCTTCTTGAGTTAAATATCCAGCTATTCTATGATGCAGAGACTGCATTCCTAAGTATTTATCCAGGAAAAACGGAAACACGTCCACACGGTACGAGAAGGTCTGCAGCAGCTTCCTCGTCAGGAGAAGGGACACCCACACAGCAGAACAGCCACGCAGTGAGCCACTGCTCAGCAGTAAGAAGGGACAAGCGACTGATGCACAGGACAGGGGGATGGATCTCAAAATGACAGTGTTGGGCTAGAAAAGCCAAACACACACACCAAATCCATACAGTATGAGCCCATTTCTATGGAGTATAAAAACAGGCCAAAGCAGCCCATGGTGACGAAACCAGATCAGCTGCCTCCGGGCAGGATGGGAGGCAGTGGACAATTGGCTGGGAAGGGGTGCACAGGAGTTCTCTGTGGTGATGGAAATGTTCTCTGCCTTGTTCTGGGAGGTGGTTCACATAGATGTATACCATCACCACAACCCATGGAATGGAGTCGTTTATTGTATGTAAATTATACCTCCATAAAAAACCAGAAGAGGAGGAACAAGAATGAGAAGGAGGGAAGGAAGGCGGGAGGGAGGGTGGATTTGGGACTGATCTACTCCACCAGTTTGATCCTTTTTCTAAATTAGTGGTTCTTTGCATGCTGGTGTTTCTTAAGCTTCACTGAGATGTTATGATGATAACAAGGAAATATGTGGGGTTTTTCTACTTTGATGGGGAAAATCATTTTAATGGCTAGATATTTCTCATTTTAAAGATTTTTTTTCTCCCATGCAATGTTCTGAAAACGTTAGCATTTCCTTCTACTTAAGCACATTAATTACAGACTAAAAACCGGAATGAAGAATTGGAAACTCGAAACATTAACCCAGGAGATCAGAGGTAGCCAGATCTCTCTAGCTCAACAGTTCGCCTTCTTCCTGGACACAGGCACCCACGGTTCTGATGGAATGTTATATCCATGTAACAGAATCAACTTTTCAGCTAGTGAAACAGATGCCCGTTTGGAAGACAGAATAAGGCATGTTGGCGTTGCATGCTGTTCTGCAAGAGCATGACTTTTAGGATTCCCTGGGTCGAACTGGATAATTGTTGGCCTAATCAGTGTGATGTCAATTCCCAACCCTCTATCAGATGCCCCCAAGCCCCCAGGTGGCAGTCACATAACCATAAGTCAACAGCTGTCCTCAGGCTCCTGGAATCTTGGCAAAGGCAAAGCCCACTGCAAGAGGACTGGCCCTTCCCCATCAGTCCCTCCATTGGGCCTTTTGGTCAGTTTTAATGGATGCTGATCCCTCACCCACAGCAGTACAGGCCCAGGTACCTTGAGTTTGGAATAGCCTTTCTGAACGTATTGTCCACATTTTTCATGTTCCCCTGTGGAAGCATAAAATTTACTCCACCAGTCAACGATTTCTTCCTCCTAATAAAAGACACATCAAAATGGAATAATCTTTAGTGTTGACATGGGTTTCTAATCAATGCAGGAAAACCCACATGTCATGGGTAAGAGAAATAGGTACTTCTGAACCTGAACGAGGGGACAGGATAGGATTTTGTTGACATGTACAATGGATTCAGCATTCACCATTCTTTCACCCAGAAGCTGCAGGGGAAAGGACCATCGTTGGCGGCCAGTGAAATGTGTCTGGCTCAAACGCCCACCGCTATCCTAGATGATTGCTTCCATTCTATAGACACAATCTGATCATTAGTCTGGTTTTACTTTTTTATCCTGTTCACTTGATATTTATATATACAGATAAAACTCCCATATATGCTTTCTACTATTTCATTTCTTTAACTGTTTTAGCCAGCTCCATTATAAAACAAAGCTAAGCTGAGCGGTGGAAAACCTGGTTCTAATTCAAGTCCCATCCTTTCTTATAAGCCATACCCTCCTGTTACAAGCCGTATCGGCTTGGGCAAGTTGCCCGATCTCTCTGAGCCTCAATTTCTTGATCCACTGAGTGGGACAACAACACTACCTATCTCCATCTACTCCAGAGAGTTGTTTCAGATAAGATCATTAGGAGAAAGAGCTTTAAAAATGATAAAATGTGGGGTGCCTGGGTGGCTCAGTTGGTTAAGCGTCCTAACTCTTGGTTTTGGCTCCGGTCATGGTCTTGGGGTCCTGGGATGGAGCCCTGCATCCGGCACCCCAGTCAGCCGGGAGTCTGCTTGTCTCCCTCTCTTTCTGCCCCTCCCCCTGCTCATGCTCTCTGTCTCTCTCTCTCAGATAAATAAATCTTAAAAAATATATTAAAAAATGATAAAATGTGAAACAAAAGTAGGGAGGCATTCTGGGTCCTTTAGATCAGTAGCTCCCAGCCCATCCTTGGGTGAGTCCTGGGTGTCCAATATGCTTTCATAAGTTCCCCAGGCGATTCCAATGTGCAGCCAGTGTGCGGAACATCTGGTTTTGATGTGTGGTTCTCAGTTGCACAGAGGAGACCGCATATCAGAGTCACTTGTCAAACATTTTTGAATTGCAGAAGCCTGTAGTTTATAAAAGGCTGCTATAAATTCCACTCAGATTTTTGACAAGAATAGAGTGTCATCAGACCCACTCATTGCACACTCAAGAAAAGCTACTTCTCATCTGTGTGCCATATATATGTACACAAACACACAATTATTTCCCCTTTATAGTCAGTAACCCAACCTTGGATTTAAAACAAGTTTCTTTACATGTCCGCTATAGGTAGAAAATCTAAAATGAATCTGCAATCTAGCAAAGCACATATAATAGTTACCTTTTCTGTCAGCTGTTTATCACATTACGCACAGGAAGAGGGCAAACCACAGAAGGTCACATGGATATGGAGAGCCCATGAGCATTAGGTTTGAAGAGAAAGAGGGAGAAATTAGTTTTCATGCATGCTTTATATTATCAACATTTTTGATGGATTATTTAGAATATTCAAGATGATCTCATAATTAAACACACCTTGTCGGTTTCTTCTCTGAAAATGTGCAAATGAGTTACCAACAGTATTAAAAGGAGAAGGTTGGAGGTAGCCACGCACAACCCATGTTTTCGAGAGAGAATCTCGCTGCCGGCACAGTGGTCACAAGCCGGGCGAGGGGGGCGGTGGGTGCTTGGAAGTACAGCTGCTCATCCGCCTGCCCCAGACTTTTCATTTCATTTAGCTCCTAAAGTATTCCTCAACTTGGCCTGATTCTTATCCCTTCAAAAACTCCTGTCATGGGATATTTGTGTCTAGCATGGCTGCAATTTCATCCGGTAGGTACCTTTCCTTGCTTTCTCCCCATGCCTCTGTTATAGCACCAAATACAGATGCGTCCATCAAAATTGCTCTAAGAAGTCAACTTTCTCATGGTCAAATGCTTCCATTTGAGCTTCTGCATGGAGGACCCCCCGCCCCCCGCCCCGGTCTCAGGGCACACCCACGAGAAGGGAGGATGGGGAGCTAGGGGGTGGAGCCTGAGTCTTCCCTTGGTGCTGCCGGGGGCACACCACCCAAGTTCACTCTCAGGGGCAGTCTGAGGGATGCTACCTAGACCCCCTTTCTGAAGTCCTAACCCCAAGTTCCTGTCTCGTGTGAGGGGTGAACGGCTCATCACAGGCACTCCCTATAGCTGCTGTATGCAGTGGCCACGGGCTTCCTCTGTAAGCGTCCTCACTGTTCTCTGACTGATGTTTATCCAGCACGCAGAACCGCCAAGAGAGGCAGAGAGACACGCAGATGTAACAATTCCTTATAGTAGATTCATCCCGAAGCAAGATTAGAGGTTAAATCATAGCCAGATTGAGATTTTGGAGAGAGGCATTTTATGCCAAAAGCGCACTCATGTTCCACGAATGGTTCCTGAATTTTTAAAAAAGATTTTAAAAGTCTGTTTATTCACACCTATTTTCAGCTATTTAAAGTTATTTCAAAGAAAAGAATAGGTCATGAGTTTAAAAGCGCAACTCAAAACAAATGCCTGATTTTAAACGTTAGGATAACCATGGGAGAATTTATTCACACCCGTCCGCTCATTAGTTCACTCAGAAAAGTTAACGGGAGTAACTTGCTTTATGGTATCTCCATGGTAAGAGTCTCCTTTATACTTAGAACAATCACATTTGTTTAAGACCGCCTTTCACTCCAAAATCTAGTATTAGAAGGAATCTGAAAGGAGAATTCCAGTCTTTAGCCCGAGGTCCCCACAATGCCCAAGCAGCTTCATGCATTTCCTTCTCATACATACATACATGCACTGTCCTTGGAGAAGCCATTTTGCTGACTGCTGTTGACATACTGCTTAAGCACTGGAATTGGAAGGTAACTGTTGAAAAGGCCACATAGGAACGTCCATGCTGCCCAGCAAACACTTATCAGCTTGCCCCAAGTACTTATTTCTCACCTCTCTTGCGGTAGTGCTGAGCCCAATTTAAGAACTCCCACAGTTCTCCCAGGGTAACGGTGTGCGTTTCTGTGAGCACGAGACTGTCACCCAAAGCCCTAGCTTCCAGCTCGCATCAACAGCACAGTGAATTTTGACCCACCCTCTCCATTTGCCCAGACTGGGCCCGTGGTAGCAGATGTAAACATACATCACATGTACATGTAATGCATGCCCAGCAGCAAGCTTGTTATCGGCTCTTCCAAAGCTCACCTGGGTTCATTTGACTCTGCATCCATGTGTGTACTGTCTTTCCTGACAAACAGGTGGAATCAGCTTTTTAGGGGCGACTCCAACCAGCCTTTCTTACCAACACGGAGTACCTCAGCGAGGTGTTAGCAGAGCAAGCCGATTAAAGTCATTTACAGTATTGCCGTCCCGCCCCCTTATCTGCAGGGCACAAGTTCCAAGATGTTTAGCAGATGCCTGAAACCCCAGGTAGTACCGAACCCTAGATATACTATGTTTTGTCCTGGACACACATTCCTATGGTCAAGTTTAATTTATAAATTAGGCACAGTAAGAGATCCATAATAACTAATAATAAAACAGAACGTGTATGACAATATACTGTAGTGAGTTATGTGGATGTGGGGTCTCTCTCAAAATGTCTTCTTGTGCTGAACTCACCCTTCTTGTCATGATGTGAGATGATAAAATGCCTACGCGGTGAGGTGACATGAGGTGGGTGACATGGGCGCTGTGACGTAGCATCAGGCTACTACTGACCTTCTGACCATTCGTCGGAAAGAGGGTCATCAGCTTCTGGACTGCTGGACCTGCCACTGACCGCGGCTCACTGAAGCCACGGAAAGCGAAACTGCAGATAAAGGGGGACACCTGCCTGAACGATGGTGGTTCCTAATACTACCTACCTAATACTACCTAATACTCCCACCCCCGATCCTGGTAGACTGCAACTCAGTTTCCAGGATGTAAAAGAAACTTGCACAATGTGTTGCTCCAGTAACCCAGCCATCTGTTAACTATCATTAAGAAATGAGTGAGAATTGGGGCGCCTGGGTGGCTCAGTCGCTAAACGTCTGCCTTCGGCTCAGGTCATGATCCCAGGGTCCAGGGATCGAGCCCAGCATCTTGCTCCCTGCTCGGTGGGGAGCCTGCTTCTCCCTCTCCCACTCCCCCTGCTTGTGTTCCCTCTCTCGCTGTATCTCTGTCAAATAAATAAATAAAATCTTTAAAAAAAAAAAAAGAAATGAGTGAGAATATCGGCATAGATTGGCCTTATTCTTCTTGATCCCCCCACGTAGGGCTACTAAGTACACAGCAGGCATGAATAAGAATTGTTTGACAATGGGAAGTAGGAAAACCGGAGACAGATTATAGAACAGGATCTAAAAACGCTTTTTTCCAGAGTGGTTGTGAAAATGTATATAAAAGGTCTTATGTATACAATCCTTATTCTCCCTAGGCAACTACTGTTTTGTTGGGAATATGTGAGGTCGTTTACAAAGTGAACGTGGTCGTTTTACAAATTTGGTATTGTCATTTGTGACTGTGGACGATTCCTGGGGAATAGAACCAGATCCACTGCTGCACGGTGCTGGCGGGGGAGATCACATTTAATGTGGTCCAGTTGTTAGTGAGCTTAATGAAGTGGGAAGGAAGTGAATTTTTTAAAAGGTACTCTTCATGGACATAACATATTAAAGTGCAATCATGTGCATTTTTTGGCCAGTTTGCACATTAAAACATGCTGTGAAAGTCCATCCTAAATGCCAACACAAACAGGGAGATATTTGATGTTTTCTTTTTTCTGGACTGAGACCTTTTTACATTTTCTTTCCCTTTCCTTCTTGTAGAATTGGTTGGAATGGTTCTAAAATAGGGTCCTGAGTGAGCATTTCCACCAATTTCTTCACTTCAAAACTACAGTGAGTATAAAAATCTAAGATACCCCATATCCAGACAAATTGGGTCAGTAAAAATCCGTGACACTTCTCCTTCATGTAGGGGAAAAAACTCTGTGCTACATGCATCCCTCTTCTGAATGTTCTATGCTATAAACTGTCTCCTGAAATTTCTCTTTCTAGCACATGGTATCATTCAGACTGTCCACACCAATAGTTCTGAGACCTGCCTGCACGTTAGAGTCACATGGAGAGATTTTTAAATATACTGATGTCTACTAGGCCCTCTTCCTCTTGGAGGGTAGGTCCTGGCCCTATCTTAAGTATCCTGGGTGACCCAGGGTAGAGAACACTAGTCTGCATAACGTCATCTTACCTACTGATGAGTTTAAGATTTGGATTCCTTATTCTACCTCAATCAACTGGATTGGTTATTATTATTTCAACTGCATTGAGTGGTTGTCTGACTGAATTTGCCCAATGCCTAGGCCACCTGGAAAACAAAACTGACATTATCCAATGATCAGTTCTGAAACCTACCTTCGAAGCCAGTAACGGTCTGGTGTCCTCTATTTCGATAATGACATCCCGGCAGGGCGGGGTCGACAGAAGGGAAGCTGCAAGACAAACAATTTCTCGCCTAAGATGCTTAAAGAAATTCAGGAGTGAACATTCTAGTCCAAGTCCAAGTTCAGCAGTCACAGTGGAAGGCAGAGTGTCCTCATGGGTGGGACTTCCTGAGTAGAGAGGACCACACCCGAATGGAGAAGGTGACCCAGGAACTCATCACTTTTCCCAAAACGTAATGTAGGTTTAGACACCTTTAAGGAACGATATGGCCCACTTTTCTCTTGTCTTGGACAATTAGCCCAGTGCCTGTACATAGGAAGGGATCAAAAGAGAATGGTGTCGATTGTGTGAATACATGTCTTTAGGGGATGTGGGGGGAGGGGAACCTACATCTAAAGGAGCCTCAGTTTCTTGGAATCTGTTCCCAGGGCGAACAGTTGCCCATTTCAGGTCTGAAGTTACAGTGGCTCATTCAGCCTGGTTCCCATAGTGTGTGCACAGGGAAGAGGCATCACCCCGGTTTTAGGCCATTCCCAGAAGAAGGCTGACCCCTGAACAACACGGGTTTGAACACTGTGTGGGTCCACTTATATGTGGATTTTTTTCAATACAGTATAGTACTGTAAATGTATTTTCTCTTCCTTGTGATTTTCTTAATGTTTTCTTCTCTCCAGTTTACTTTATGTAAGAATAGAGTATATAACACATACAACATACAAAATGTGTGTTGATGGACTGTTTACGTTATTGGTATTTAAGGCTTCCGGGCAACAGGAAGCTAGTGGTAGTTAAGCTTTAGGGGACTCAAAGCTGTACATGGATTTCTGACTGTGTGAGGGTCAGCGCCCCTAATCCCCGCCTTGTTCAAGGACCAACTGTATTTGTGGCTCCGGGGTTTGGGATTAGAGCAAGGGCTCAAGGGTAGCCCCTGGGCTCACCAAGTTTGTTTTCACCGAAGCCTCAACCTGGGGTAGGGGTGTGGGTGAGGGGTATGTCTACCCTTTCTGGAAGATGGCACTGGGCAGTCAGACATTCAACAGGAGGCCAGCACCCAGACAGAAGGAACTGCCAAGCCAAAAGAACTTTTTGTTTAACCCACCCATGCAGGACATAAAACGGGAGGGAAGACACATTTTTTAGGTAGGTACCATGTGCCAGGCAGTGAGCTAAGCCTTTCACATACTTTATCTGATTTAATCCCTTAATAATCCTACAGAATATGCACCATTATCCCCATTATAAAGACTAAAAAACAAATTGAAGCTAAGAGAATGCAAGTTACTTGCTTCAGGTTAAACACTTAGGAAGTGGAAGTAGGTGACCTAGGGCTGTGTGACCCCAAACCTTGTGTTTTAACACACCGGAGCCCAGAGCAGAGTAAATGCTCAGTGAATGTTAGAAATGATCAGGGGGATACTGGGGAGGCTGGGGAGACTGACATTTACTGAACATCTATGATACCCCAGTTGCTATGCTAGGTCTTTTTACACCCATGTGGAACCCCCATATCTATCAGCAGTCTCTGCATTTCCAAGATAGTCTCCCCCAAAACTCCTGACACACACATAACACAGAACATGACAGCCAGTCAGGCAGGCAAGCAGGAACACAACTGTATTCGAGTTCTTTCCAGTTCTCTGCTTTACCAGCCTCATGGCAACAAAGCCTCAAGAACAGGAGGAATAAGTTATTCTATATGCTTCCAACATTAAGCCAGCCAAATACATTCCTCAACTCATACCCTATTATTGGTTTTAAGAAAGAACAAGATTGATCTAAAATAATAGATTCTGGTCTTAGGAATACTATGCTCTCCCCACCCCATACTCCTTAGGGATTAGTTTCCTCTTTGAAGACTTCTCTGAAACCTTGACCACACTTCACATTAATTACATACAGTCACTAACCAGGAGACCTCTCCCTGAGGCCCAACCTACCCAGCCCCCTGACCAATAGACACCAACAGGTCCACACTCAGAGGCCAGAGAAAGGTTACAGAATTTGTGATTTCACAGATTTGTATCAAAGAACTTTGTCTCATGAAAGCACTAGGAAAAATGTTAGGACAATTGTTTCTCTCCATTTAGTAGCCCCCAGTACAACAATGCTGTGGTTACAATAATCCTTATTGTTATAAAAAATGTCGCTATTTTAGGTATTATCAATTAAACACAAAATGCTCTGCATGGGAAATTTCTGGGTAAACTCATGTAGGTTTTTTTTTTTTGCCCACGTGTGATTGTGGATTTTATTTTTTCCTCTTCTCTGAATCAAGGATACAGGATGCTCAGACCCACATAACAGATGAGTTTCAGATGCTCTGTAAAATCAATACCAAACCTTCTAGAACATTAAATAGAACTGGTTAGCAGTGCAGCTGCTTAAACAGAAGACATCTGTTTCAGTCTTGAGGCACCAACGATCTGCTGAATGAGTGTGTGCCAATTCTCCATGGGGCCTAATCTCATGAAGCCAGGAAGGGCCCTAGGACCTTGTTCCCTGTTGTGTCCCAGTCCCCAGCCCCTAACACGGACCCTGCACATAGTAAGCTAAAAACGAGTCATTATTTAACGGGCAATAACAAAATGCTATCCATTAGCTGTTATTTCTTTGGAGCCCTAAGCTAAGTATTATGCCCTGCTCTATCATCTACTTTTTAATCATGTGACCCAAGGCAAGTCATTTAAACTCAGCAGGTGCCAGTTTTTCCTCCACGGATAACAATGAAATAATATTTTCCCAATTACATCACAATAACAGGACATGTTCATGAGGATAATAGATGGAAAGCAATACAAAATAAAAATCCTCTCCCTGCTTCTGTGCTCAGGAGGGGACCCCTGGATTTCTGCATCAAAACATTTATCACACTGGAAAGCAACCGGTCATTGCCTTGTTTCTCTGCTCGACTACATGACAATTTAAGGAAGCACTTAACATTTCCTGCAGAGACATCAAGTGTTCAGCTAGGACAGGTTACTTCAGAAGGTAGTAGTTTGAGCACTGGATCCCCCCAAAACAAGGTGGGAATTCAAACCTACCTCTGCCACGTACTAGCTATATTACCTTGGGAAAGTTACATAGCCCACTGTAAATCAAACTGTTTCCTCATCTGCATGCTTATTTTTATCTTGAGCAGGTTGGTAAAGATTAAATCAGATCACACATGAGAAGCCCCCAATGGTGGATATAGACATGCATCTTACCTTTTAGCTGCGGCACAAGATCCGCCTTCCCCGCATAAGGGTCACAGCGAAAGCGGTCCAGACGATCGATGGTGCACTGCCCAACGACGGGCTTCCGCCCGAACTGCCTGTGGTCGATGACCTTGATCACCAGCGGGGGCATGTACAGGTCCTCCTTGGGCAAGAACTGGGGGTCACAGAAGCAGGCATCACTCCTCCATAGGAGACCAAAGGGACCAACCCAGACTCTGTTTGCCCATTTGGTGTAGCCCCGGGGACTCACAGTAGGTAGTTCAGGAATGCATGCGAGGCAAGCAGTGTCGTGCTTAAGGGCATGAGCCTCGAGCCTGCCTGGGGTCAAACCCTGGCTCTGCCCCTGGGAGCTGCAGGACCTCAACTCTTCAAGACCCCAGCTACGTCCTCCATAGTAGGAGGGTTGTTTAACTGCTGTGTGTGACCTGCTTAGCCTAGTGCCTTAGGACCTGGCTGTGCTCTGTAAAAGGGTGCAGAGTCAGCCTGCAGTGAGGATGAGTTAGAATTTACAAGTAACCGAGTTAAACTGAATCTCCAAGGGAACTGTGTGGCTTGGGAATCTCTCAGCCTTGGAAGTTCAGTGTCCAGACAGAATGCTCCTTTTCCCCTGATTCCTCCTGTTCCTCCACGTGGGACTTGGTGGCCTCGGTGACACTGTCTGAGTCGGGAATCATGGGCTGGTCCCAGGGTGCACCCGGTATGGGGTTCAGGGAATGTTTCATCTCTGGCCTCGCACAGGAGGAGAAGTTGGGGTTGGCGGAGTGGCTCTCCTCACTCCCGCTGGGACTAGATTCAGGCTAGAACTTGGGGCTGGGCAGGGGGCACGGATGGGTGGAGTGGCCCGGGGCGATCACTTCGGGATTCTGGCTTGGAGTGTCCAGGCGGCACCCCATCTGCAGCATTGTAGGGGGAAGAGCACGGGCTTTGGAGTGAGGGGAACGGATGTCCAAATTCTGGCCTCCTACTTGCCAGCTGATGCCCTGGTATAAATGACTCAACCTCTGGGTTTCCTCCGAAGTGGGCATATGAGGAGTGAAGCCGCCTGCTCTGCCAGGTGAGAGCAAACACGACACGCAGGGGGCGGGAATGGCTTGGAGCTGTCCCGGCGTCGCCTCCCACATAACCACCGTAGCCCTGAGCGTGTGGCCTGACACTCACTGTGGGACTTGGATAAGGTGTCCCCCTCTCTAGGCCTCAGGTTCTACATCTGTAAGAGCAGACTTTAAACCACACAACCCTAGCGTTTGAGAAGGGGGTGTGAGCAACACCAAATGACTAGGGAGGGAAAAGGAAAGCGAAGGTGCTGGGCCTTCTGCTTCATCACGCCAAGGAAATGCCTTGATTTTCTCTTTTATTTATTCAGTACAGTGAGAAAGGAAGACTTTTCTTTTTAAAAACACTAAGGATGAAACTGCTTTAAAAAGCGGAAGGACGGGGTGACCTCTTCTTGCTGCAAAGTCCTATGGGATCTACGACAGATGACCGTGAGCCGGATGTGACGCTGTCCCTTCCTAACAAGCAGGGGGTGACTTCCATGGCACCAAGTGGGTGCCCTCCACTGGAGGTGGGGCCTGTCCCGGGCCCCACTACCTCAAACGGGCCCTGCAGCGGCCCCTTCCCCAGCCAGCCAGTCCCTATCTGGAGGCTTCCAGTCCACGTACACCTGCAGGGGGCAGGACTGAGGATCAGTGTTCAGCCCTCCAGGGCAGAGACCAAAAGCCTGTACCCGAGAGCTGAATAGATGGAAAGTTCATTTGAGAAAAAAGTAAGTATTTTTCACAAATATTTCTGTATCACTGGGGATGTGTGAAGCTTCAAGAAACCATTACTACAGTGTGAGAATCTAAGGAAGAAACGTCACTGGCAAGCTGAATTCAAGGCAGGGTTTTTCTAGTTGCTGTCAGAGTTTGGAAATATATAAACTCTGTATGTGTGGGGTGCGGGGGATGCAATCTTAATATATTCATATTTTGAGTACAATTCAGCTACTCAACACACATGTGTTATTACAGTCTTGATACTGTACCACTTTCATGAAGAGAACAGAACTCGGGAAATTGGGCGTCTTCTTAAGGTTTTTGATCACCACTGATTCTACCCTTTCCCCTCCACACTCCACGACAAGGCTGGGGGAGGCGATGGAGGCCATCTGGTAGTTTTTCATGTTTCTTAAGCCCCAAGCTAGAATCTAAAGAAAACAATGTAAGGAGAGAGGAGGAAAACTCAGTATATTACAAATAATATTCAAAAGGAAAAATTCTTCCTTAATAACTAGTAAATTCTTTAAGATTGACTTGTGTAGATTTGCCTAAAATCTCTGAGACTATTATCCTAGAAAGCCTGTAGGTCATGCAGAGAAAGCAGTTTTGCCCCCTTTTTTCTGCCTGAGCTGCTAAAAAGCAGAGCAGTGAAGGGTGCAGGAATCAAATCCTGGCCCCGAACCCTGGTAAGTTTGGAACCTCTCTATGTCTCGTCCACAAACACGACCATCTCGTCTGCAAACAAATCACAGGGTCATTCTGAGGATCAAGTGTAAACTCCTTAGCACAGTGTTGTTTAAAGCCATCTGCTTTGGTCTTTGGGAACTCTGAGCAAGACAGCCTGAGAAGGGAAATCTCAAGGTAACAGCTGCTTGACTGGACAAGGGGGAGACCTTGAGAGTGGACCAGATGCTGTCCATGAAGCTACCCGTGAGCTCCCACAGCCTGTGTCTGCTCTGATGGTCTGGCATGTCACCGTTTCCCATTGCTCCCATCCCTCTCTCCACCTCAGCCCACCTTTTGGGTCCCCTGCTCTCTGCATGCACACACGCGCACACACACACACACGCATGCGCGCACACACATGCACACACACACACGCTGCTCGCAGTCTGCCTTCCCTCTCCCAGCTCTCCGGTTGACATGGGAAACTCAGAAATCTCCTGGCTCCTCGTAAGTGAGAACTCTAGATTCCCTCAGTAACGCTGGAGTTGGCCTGTTCTTATTTCGACAAGCTTTCTGTTTCCATGCATATTTCAAATTTTTGGACAAATTCTATAGGAAGTTGGAGACAGCAAGAGAATATGTAGCAAGATTCCATTTCCTACGAGAGAGTCCAGTTGTGTAGCTATGTCATTTGACTTGATCAATAAAACTTAGGGAGCTGCCTACCTCAATAGCAGTGAGCTGAACCACAGGCCTGATCCCCTGGGGGACCATGTACAGATTTGGCGCTCTTTGTGAGGGAAGGATGGGAAGGTTGGAGCCATCCTGTAAAACAAACATGGAAACATAACTGCCTCTCCTTAGTTCAAGAAAATGGTGTCGCGGATTATTAGCAAGTGTTTTAAGCAGCTACTAGGAAAGAATATATGCGTGAGAACTCAGTAAGTACCTTGTGCCTCAGAATCAGTTCTGCAGTTACAAGGACATCCCCACAGGATTTGTCTCCGTTCATTACGGGATGCCAGAGAAGTTTGGGTGTGACATCTGTTTCTGAGTTTAGTTTTACCAGAGGAGAGCACGTGCTTCGTCCTAAAAATTCATCTTTGCCCTAGAGAAACAAGCAGTCCTTAAATTCCCCAACAAATATCCCTCTACACCTCCGTCATTCCCCCAAGCCGTCTTAGAAATTCTAAATTACCTACCACTTGGTCATTGTCAAAAAGTTCGATGATAACTTGGGGCGGGTTCTGTAGAACCGTCTGGGGCTCCCCATAGATTTCAATTTCATCAAATATAATGGTCTGGTCCCATGTGGGATTCAGAGTTGAGTGGATGATCTCAGTGGTTTTGCTTCGATGGAGGAAAGAGACATGAGCATATGGATCTAAAACAGAAAAAGAGAGTAACTGTGAGGCCATGGCTAATGTCTAGCTCCCCAGGCCCCCTCATTTCAATCGCATGCTCTTCTTCGAGTTGCACTGACCACAGACCCTCACCACCCCCTGGGAGAGAGAATGCCAAAGCCTTCTTGAGAAAGAACAAAGCTGGAGGCATCACACTTGCTGGTTTCAAACTATATTACAAAACTATAGTAATCAAAACGATATGGTATTAGCATAAAAACGGACACATGGACCAATAGAACAGAATAGAGAACCCGGAAATAAATGCATGCATAGGCGATCAATTAATTTTCAACACAGGTGCCAATAACGCACAATGAAGAAAGGATAGTCTCTGATAAATGGTGCTGGGAAAACTGGACAGCCACATGCAGAAGAATGAAGCTGGAGCCCTGTTTTACATCATACACAGAAATCAACTCAAAATAGACTAAATACTTGAACACAAGACGCAAGACTGTAAGACTCCTAGAAGAATAGATAAGGGGTAAGCTTCTTGACATTAGTCTTGGCAATGCTTTTAAGAATTCGACACCAAAAACACAGGCAACAGAAGCAAAAATAAACAAGCGAAGCTACATCAAACTAAAAAGCTTCTGCACAGCAAAGGAAACAATCAACAAAATGGAAACCCATGGAATGGGAGAAAATATTTGCAAACCACATATCTGATAAGCAGTTAATATCCAAAATATGCAAGGGACTCATACAAAACTAGCAAAAAGCCCAAATAACCCAATTAAAAAATGGGCAAAGGACCCGAAGAGATGTTTCTCTGAAGAAGACATACGAATGGCCAAAAGGTACATGAAAAGGTGTCCAACATCACTAATCCTCTGGGGAATGCAAATCAAAGCCAGAATGAGATATCACCTCACACCCGTTAGGATGTCTAGTGTCAAAAAGACAGGAGATAACCAGTGTTGGCGAGGATGGGAAGAAAAGGGAACGCTTGTGCGCCGTTGGTGGGAATGTAGACAGGTGGAGCCACTGTGGAAAACAGTATGGAAGCTCCCCAAGAAATTAAAAATAGCACTATCATATGATCCAGCAATCCCACTTCTGGGTACTTACTCAAAGCAAATGAAATAATTATCTCAAAGAGCTATCTGTGCTCCCATGTTCCCTGCAGCATTATTTACAACAGCCATGGCCCCGATCAGTTATCTTATATCTCAAACGGCAAGGAATCTGCTTGAGTTTTATGCAACTTTAGTCAAGAATTAGGATTAAGATTCTAACTTTGACTTTCAATGATTGAGTGCCCCCTGGTGGTGAATATTCAAAAACGTCTTCAAACCCCATTTGGAGATGCGTATTATGGGGATGACTTTGAATCTGCTCTAATCTGTAAGAAAAGGAAACCATTCACAAATGTTGGTTACGTGAGTGCTTGGAACACACCTCATGAGTGATGTGAGCATTCCAGAGTGTCAGGCAACTGCTTTAAGAGTTGTTTCCATCAAAGCTCTGCTGGCCTTCAAGTCCTGAAGTGGAAATCTCCCCAAGTCACCCAGATGGCCCCTGAACCATTCATGATCCCACCAGCAACAGCACAGATCCTCAGCAGCGGACCCCTGGCCTTTTCCCCAGCCCTGCCCACAGCCTTCCCCTTAGAACCAGTCCAAAGGCCATGAAACGAGCTAGGTCTCATGGCTTTATGGTGCAGGGAATTTGGGGAACAGGCCACAGAGAGGTCAAAATGGACTCCACACTGCCTCAAGCCTGGTGTTGTAGGCAGATGGGCGAACTTGTGATCTTTCTGTCAACTTGAGAGAGCTACAAAAATATTTATAAAGGATCTTAACTTACCGATCAGCCCAAGAGCCCAGAGTGTATATATGTATACATATAGAGAGAGCTGTGTGTATAAGCAAAGAGCAGAAATTGCTTTTCTTCTTGGTGCTTGTTATTACTTAATCAATTAATGATTATTAGTATTAAAAGACCATGTAACTTCTGTGTATCTCTAGCACCCAGCAATAGTACTCAACATAGTGATTATTTAATGACTGTGCAGTTTATTTCACACAAATCAAACCCATTTCAATATGGAAAGCCTCTTTGTTGTGAGACATTACTAAAAACATCCACTTGATGAAAAGTAGACTCAAGCTAGCCAGCTATGTAATAACATGTAAGATGGAGATTTTTGTCCCTTTACCTGAAAAACTATCCTTGTCTAGAGCCATGAGGTTCCTGGCTTGGTAGATATAGCAGCGCAGATGGTAAATGTAGGCTCCTAAAAAGAACAGGATGGAGGTTACTCATAAGAAACATAACACTGTAAACTGCAAATTTTCTGGAATATTTGGAGATAATTCATGTTTCAGATAAATGGGTCATTCAAATCTACTTCTCCACAATAAAGAGCACACATAATGGTGATGACAGGTGCTCCCAAAGTAGTTCTGTTTCCTATAAAATAAAACTAACTTTAAAAATACTACAGTAAGCCCAATGCAAGTGTATCACTCAGGAGAACATCACTCCTATTGTAAAACCTAGATTTAGGCCACTGCTTGTCATCACAGACCTTGACAATGAGACTTGGTTTCCAAGAGTTATAGAAACAGGGCTTCCTATACTATTTCAGCCCCAGATCTAGGAAAGTTCCTCCTTTGATAGTTCAGAATCTTTATACTCCTTACCCCTATATTAATGTATATATGCTCCCACCCCCCACACATTATTCTGGGAGTCAGACTACTTGAAATCTTGTCCTTAGTGCTCTAAGATGAGGACAACAATAATACCACCTTCTAGGGTGGTTATGAAGATTAAATGAGTTAATATATGCACAGTGCTTGGCACATGCTAAGCCCTATCATAAGCATTTGCTATTATTAGTACAGAATAGGTCTGCCTCATTCCAAAATTCCTAAAGATTATCATTGGAACCAACCTTTACTTAACTTTTTGAACCTCTTTTTTTTTTTTTTTAATTAAAACAATCTTTTGGGGAGCTTAATAGATAGAATGAGTACATATTGGACAGACTATGTCAAAGTCAATGATCTGACGACCCTCCACCCCAAGTATGATTTTTAAAAGTGTATCTGAAAAAATCCTCTTCATCGAAATAAAAGTCACATTTGCATAAAGACATTTTAATCCTATTCGGTGATTCAGAGAGTTTTCATGAGATAAGTCATAGCGGTGGAATGTACAAATCCATTTAAAACTTACTGTCAAAGTTACAGGAAATGATGGGGGTGTTTGCCCCAAACACGGTGGTGGCGCTGTACTTCCGTTTGTCCCCGCTCTTCTCGTCTCCGTCCTCAGTCGTGTCTGCACCCTAAAGAGGCAGAAAAGTCCATGACCAATGCCTCAAAACAAAGAGGCAAGAATGACAAAGAAATGGAATGGTGGCTTTTAAAAGGGACTCTTCTCATCCAATCGCTCCATTTTTAAAGACGAATAAAGCCCAGCACAGCAAGTGTCTTGCCCAAGGTCACTTAGCTGGAAAGCGACAGAGCAAGAAGTTGAGGCCAGTCTTTTGCCTCAAGTCCAGGCTTACCAAACCCTGATGCTGAAAATTTAAAAGAGGAAAAGCATAAAGGATAAATAAGGGGATTAAAAGGGTGGGAGGAGGATGAGAATAAGCAACATAGCAGGGTCAATGTGCCGAAATATAAAAATAGGCTGCGTTTGGAAATGGTTCCTGACCACCATGTTGTTTTAGACGGGCCACTGCCATTCTCTTACGCATTCCTTCCACCTTTGCGCTTTTCCCCTCCCTGCCTTCTTTACTGTGCTTCCATATGAATTTTTCTCTAATTCCGTGAGCCATCCTTCTGTTTTTCTCCCCCTCACATCTGTGTATTTAACTTTCTCGGTTTGCTGAACAGTTATAGTTTCCAAGGTAGGATCCAAAGAACCCATGCCTGCGATGTTAACAGGCGTCAACCGCAGCAAGGGTTTCAGAATAGATATATTTGGAAAATGCTGGGGGAAACATTAAACAGGTATGTCTGTGGTAGAACTTCTTAGAGCCTTTCCTATAGTCATGGTGTAGTCATGCAACAAGAGTTATTGAGCACCTAGGTTGTGTAGCTCTCTCCCAAATCATCTGCAGTCCTGCGGCACTGGAGGGGTCCCTGTGGAGTCAGTGGAGCCTCCAACACTCATCTACTTTCCCCGTGCCAATCTTGTTTGAGCTTCGAGCACTTGTTACTTACGAGGGCGCCTTCAAGCTTAAAGATGGCACCTGCACCATGTGTTTCCGAAGGAGCCATTTTTCTTCTCCAGCGTCTGCGGCGAAAGGTATCTGAACTGCGCTGTTTCCAGTGAAATTTCCAGCCAATTAAAGAAGCATATTCCCAGCCGTCCCGGTCTTCATATTCTTCCATGGCCTAGACCAGAAGTAAAACTTTAATGCTAATGATAATCATCATCATCATAACAACAATATCCCTTAATTGATAAAGCAGATTATTTGGTCAATCAACAAATAGGTCTTGAAAATCTACTCTGTTCCAAGCACTGTGTTACGAGCCAGTGAAACAACAAAGAACAAAGGAGGCAGGCTGTCTGCCCTTGCAGAGCTGATGAACTGTAGAAATATGCAGAGATAATCAGGAAACTGACATGGAACGAGACGTTGCCAAGGTGGTGCCCTACACCCTCAGGAGAGGGACCTTGTTCAGACTTGAGGAGGGTTACGGAAAATGGATTTTTTTTTTTTTTTTTGTAAGGAAAATGGATTCTTTCTCAAATTGCTTTCTATTTCCTCACTTCATTAGCACATAAGACATCATTACTGTTATAAACAGTTTGGAAAACATTGTTATCTCTAACCGTATATGGGGAAAAATGACACCACTCTCCCCAGGATTTAAATGTCTCATTTAAGCTAGTAACTGGCATAACTAGTAAGTGATAGAGCAGAGTATATTACTTCTGCAGTAACTAATAACTTATGAGGATAGGACTTTTTATCCCAAAAACTGTTTATATATAAATGTCTTCAGTTTTCAATGTTTTATGCAATTTAACAAATACGAGTGTCTACTGTGTGACAGGGATTGTGTTAAGAGCTGAGGAAGCAATGAAGAACAAGATAAGACCAGGTCCTGGCCTTCATGTAGCTGACATTTACTGATGGAAATTGTATGTAAATATCTTAAAAGTATGACTAGATTTGATAAATGCAAAATAATACCAAATAATATCTATGATCTCAGAAACAAGAGCTCTATGTGGGTTATTATCATTGTAGGATTTTTTTTCAACTTTGAATAAACATAATTCCAGGTCAAGCACAATCTTGTAATTGACCCTCTAGTAGTGTTAACAGTAGCATTGAAATATTTCAGGTAGCCAGGAGTGAGGAGGTTAGGGAATATGATCAAAGTCTCAATGATACTTTTTGGTAGAACTGGGTCAAGTTTCCAGTCTTCTGACCTGAGTGGCTCAGTATCACCTTGGTGCTCTCATGTGGAAGGAGAGAGTCAAGTGCCTCTAGGAGCTTCTCACTCCATCAGCATAGGGGGAGTTGAATAAGAAATATTCATTCATCAGCTCATTCATTCTCCTCCACTATTTATCAAGAACAAGTTTCTGAACTGGCAAGAAGGATACAAAGATGACTATGGTTCCATCTTTGTGCCCAAGAAGCTTACTTGTAATAAAAAGTAACTTCATTGCACCTGCTATGAGTCAGGCACTTTGTGGAATAGCCTCGTCTGGGTTCAGACACTGGCTCAATCACTTTCTAGACATATGGCCCAGAGTCATTTATCTATAAAATGAGGATAAAATGCAGATCTTGTGGATTATAGACAATGCACATTTAGTACTTGGCATTATAGAAGACACACAACATATTCCACTTATTATTATGAGTATTATTATTGCACTTAACTTATTCTTCCATGTATGCCTTATAATACCCTAATTAAAAGCATGGTACTGTACCCATTTTGCAGATGAGAAAGGAAATGAGGCCAAGATTTGAGTCCTTGTGTATCTCATTCCAAGTACTGAACTATTGCCACTCCTTCGTTATGATACCAAAATAATTTCTATTACTACTCTGTAGTGGTTCTTGTCATTTAGCCTACTTCAGATCACCTGGAAGACCTGGTGAGAGATTGCTGGGCCCCACCCCTGGAATTCTTAAATCAGTGGGTTTGGGGTGAGGCATTTCTAACACATTCCCAGGTAACGTGTTGTTGCTGGTTGGGGCGGGGAGTGCGTTTTGAGAACCGTTGAGCAGGGAGGGCCTTACGCCCTTGATTGGCAAATGGTTTCTGTAGAAATAGCCAAGGAATGGGAATTCTGTGTGGCCCCCGGCCTAGCTCCCTCCCAAGCTAACTCTTACCCTTGCAGTGCTTGAAGTGCTTTGTGTTAAATCCTTCTTGCGTTTTCGGACCAGCCTTCGCCGTCTATGAGTATGATACATTTTCTCTGCTGCAACCCAGGATTTGGGTTTATTATCAGGAGGAATGGTAATTCCATACTCCCAGCCTGGAACAGAGTTTGCAAACAGTTATCCCAAAGAGATGCATTTGCCAGATTGCCAGATAAACTTGCAGGAAACATCCAGTCACTGTCTCTGCTCCCCCAGCATTCTCTCCTGTGCCAGTGAATTCCACTGCTCCTTTCACTTGGCTGCAATTCAGCGGAACCCAAACACAGCTCTGTTCCCCTGGATCCCTCTTCAAAAGCTTCCTTTGCGGCCACGGGGTTCTCCTCTCCTTTCATCCCTCCTCACTCATGGTAATTAAGTGCATCTAAGAATAAAGCACAGTGCAAGAGGCAGCCGGGGACAGGGCTGAAGGGTTTAAAGCCCAGCATCACCACACACTGGCTATTTACTAAAAAAGTTTCTTGCAGGTTAGTAAACTTGTCTATGGCCCAATTTCCCCAGCATAAAGGTATACTTTTTTAAAAAGAATTCATCAAGATAATGCCTGCAAATCACTAGGACTATGCTTAGCACATAGTTTGTGCTCAGTCAATGCTAACTATTATTATAAGGCTTGGTGTGTGCATCAAGATCAGCAAAGAATTTATAATCTATTTGAACCCTTCTTTATCCATGCTTGTTCTTTATTTTATAAGGAAAAGAAATCAGAGTTTCTCTTTTGATATTTCCAAATGTTAGATAGTTCATTTACCTTCAGATCACTGCTCATAGAAAAGGATAAACACCATTAACGGAAGCTATGTCAATAATCTACATTATTGCGTATCAACTATACTTCAAAAAACCCCCAAAACAATCTGCATTATTGCTGAATAGGATGACTTTTAAGGCATTTTACAGTCCTTCTTCCTGAGCCCCAGGGTCCTGAGTGTGATGTTCCCAGGGAGTCTATGGGGTATGATTAGAATAGAGAACATCCAAATTCCAGTTCCCTCCTAAATTCTCATCGTGGATCCTCAGCATCTC
The DNA here is from genome assembly GCF_002201575.2 of Neomonachus schauinslandi. Classification (NCBI taxonomy): domain Eukaryota; kingdom Metazoa; phylum Chordata; class Mammalia; order Carnivora; family Phocidae; genus Neomonachus; species Neomonachus schauinslandi. The sequence goes on from NC_058408.1 coordinate 121,004,423, forward strand.
AACGTGCAGACACCTGGCCCACTGTGATCTTGTATTTTTCACTCTTGCCGCCCCCACCCCCACCTGTCCAAGCACTTCCTTGTCCTTCAGATTTTGCATTTGAATAGTCACAGGTAATATCCAAGACCTGACAGTCACAGACCAACAGAAGTAGGACTCCTCCCCCCAAGGAAACTTTACTCTGGTTAACCAGGGCCTTGCTGCAGAGACCCCACAAGGTAATAGTTCTAAAATGTTACCTTTCTCATCCACTGCACGATTTATATCATATACCCATGCGTCATCTTCCCATTCCCAACCTGGAGGGCATGTCAGCTCGCTGGGTGATGCTGCTTTATCACCGTTCTTTAGACAGTAAAAACAAAACAAAATAAAAAATGAAGAAAAGTAAGCCATAGTGTCAGATAAGATGCAAAGGCGAGAGGCTGCCACACACTTAACAATGGTATTTACATGCTAATTTGTGAATCTCTAATCTCTATGCACAATTGCTACACAAGATTAGTTTTTTAGAATACCTTCTGTTTCCACTATTAGGGGGTATGTTGGGTTGAACCATGGGAAATTGTTGTTGTAGATCAAAAATGGTCAAATATCAGCAATTTCATATGGTTCAACAATATTATGAAATGGCACGACTCTCTTTATCAGGAGTTATACTGGAAAGAAACCATCAGAGATGGATAAAGCATGAAAAACACGTGTTTTCAAGTACAAGGTAATGTCACTGGAAGTTCTAGATGCTAATCATGTAAGATTGAGCAAGGTTTAGGTTAAATATCGACTTAAGTATTGACTACATTAAAATGGACAGTTATGAAAAAACATTCATAAGAATAGAAATAAAGGTGATCCATAAACATATGGAAAAATGCTCAGCCTCACTTTATTTTTTTAAATTTATTTTAAAAAATTATTTATTTAATTTTTAGGCAGTGGGGAAGGGGCAGAGGGAGAGGTAGAGTCAGAATCTTAAGCAGCCTCCATGCCCAGCACTGAGCCCAACACGGGGCTCGATCTCATGACCCTGAGATCATGACCTGAGCTAAAATCAAGAGTTGGACGCTTAACTGACTGAACAACCCAGGTGCCCCACAGCTTCACTTTAAATTAAAAGTGAGAAAATGGAAAGGACATCTGGGCACTGACAAAGCTGGTGTGGTGGGGGTAGTGAGTGTTTAGGAAAACAGCTCTCTAATACGCTGTTGCTGGAAATAAAAACTTATACAGCCTATCTGAAAGCAGTTTGGCAATATTTATCAAAATTGCATATGCATTGAAATCTGACCAAACCTATCCAAGGATCTCTCCTGGACATAAACTTTTACGAGTGAATAAAAATGTATATATAAGGATGTTTACTGCTGCATTGCTTGAGAAAACCAAAGACTGGGAAAAAATCAAAATGTCCACAAGGAGAGGATACTTAAGTACATTATAGAGGGTGCACATAATAAGACACTCTGCAGGCATTTTTTAAGAAAGCTCATAGTTCGGGGTGCCTGGGTGGCTCAGTCGTTAAGCGTCTGCCTTCAGCTCACGTTATGATCCCAGGGTCCTGGGACTGAGTCCTGCATCAGGCTCCCTGCTCAGTGGGAAGCCTGCTTCTCCCTCTCCCACTCCCCCTGCTTGTGTTCCCTCTCTCGCTGTGTCTCTCTCTGTCAAATAAATAAATAAAATCTTAAAAAAAAAAAAAAAGAAAGCTCATAGATCTATATGTGTTGATATCAGAGGATGCCCAAGATATATTGTTACATGAAAAATACAAGTTGTTGATACTATTTAGGTGTGTGGGGGGGGAAAGAAGTTTTGTAGTTGAGTGTGAACAGAAACAAGATTTCAGTGGTTATCACTGGGGGGTGGAATGTAAATCTGGGAGAAGAATTACTTTTCATTTCCTTCTATGCTGTCTGAACATTTTAAAGACATACGCATTCCATTTGTTGTGATTTTTAAAAACTAAAAATAAATATTTACAATTAAAAAATTGCATGACTCAAACTTTACCATGTACCAACATCTAGTTAAACAGACCCAATGTCTTTTCGGGAGAAAATAATTAGAGGTGCACTTGTGTAGCTTCAGCCTAAGGTAAGGCTATTCAGGACACGAGATAGAGCAGAAGAGAAGGGGAGGCCGCGCCTTGCGGTTGGAGGATTCGCAGATCATGGTTCCAAAGAGTTAGGGTTTGAGGCTCTCCGTGGGGAGCAGCCTGCTCACCGCATCGGTGTAGGTGTCCTCGGCTGGCTTCCACTCGCCCCCGGGGTAGCGACTCTCATTCTGGTACACTTCATCCGTGAACTCCGTGTGACCCGCGTCGGCCTCAGTCAGCAAGCTGCGGGCCAGCTCGTGTTACCAAAGGAGCAATGAATGGTAGCCAACCACCCCAGCTCTGCCCCGTGGTCGGGAAACATCTACACTGGTTCCCTCCTGACGCTAGCCCTTGGGTTCGCCACCAAACGCTTCCTGCTGATAACTTCTGACACTCTTGTGAAGAAGGGGCCTGGGGGAACAATGAGACCTAAACCACAGAGGACTCCTCAAGTCAGCAGGGCTGCTCCTTCTCAGTAATCAGGGTGGGGACTGGGAAAACAGTCTTGTGGGCAGCTCCTTACACAGACCTCACGCTCCATATTTTTGTTTCAGTTCAGGGCCGTTCAGCTTTTTTTCAGCAAAACGCCTGGCTAACAGTTCAAAAGAATAGGAAGTTGTCCACCCTCATTCCCCCTATTTTAAAAAATGGAGTGGAGAAGGTCTCATGAGGCCAAGTGTGGAAATTTTTACTCATGGCCTGCATGGTCTACGTAACACAAACTGAAGGGAGGAGTTTAAATTTTCTGGATAGTTCCTAGGTTGACGGCCAAACCAGGTCATTTAAGACTCCAGACTCCATTTAGGTACTTAAGAAACCCATACTGACTCTCTGCCATGCCAATTTTCCTCTTGGATTTGGAACTATTTTGACAACCCATAAGGAAAGTACAGAGGCTCCAACTTTGACTGAAGTCTTCTGCCAGGTACCCACTCAAGTGAGGTTTCTTTTTCTTTTACCGTTCCGACATCTTTTCCCTGCCAAATCCTCCCTAAGAATCAAGCCCTGGAAAGAAATCAGAATAGAAGTGGCCCCAACTATTTGTATAAATTAAGCCCATCTCATCATTTTCTGGGCCCCAGAGAAGGAGAAGACCTGGCTGCCGTCTCTGGGGTCCCATCGAGCCCTGACATGCTTTGACCCTCCACTTTTCCAAACACAATGCCTCCACCTTTCCCTATCCTCACTAACCTTCCTTCCTTCTCTCCAATTCAAATCCCATTTCCCTTCTCCTCACCAGCAACCCCCACTCTATCCAAAGCAAGCTGTCATGGGTTAAAAGCAATCATGTGCAATCATCGGGTCTTAACAGACCAGACCAGACCCAGCGTGCTCATTTCCCTCCTTCCCTAATGCCTGTGATCACAGGAAACTAATGTGGACAGAGAGGAAGAACTCTAGTTTGAGGCCTTGAAATCCAACTTCACAAGCTTGTTTCCTCCAACCTCAAGTATCCGGTCATGAGGTGGAGTAGAGGGAGCTCGGATTCTGATGCCGTCGGCAACATTCAGAGACCCAAACTCCAGGGGACACAAGCTTGCCTCCCCTCTACTGTTCCTTTCTTTTTCATAACAAGCTTCTGAGACACAATTCACATATCATACAAGTCACCCATTTAAAGTGTACCCTCTGCTGTTTCTTACAGACATTCCATAATAGTTGAGTGCTGGTTTTGGTGCCCAGGCTAGACTGGTACCACCTACAACCTATGTGTCTTTGGACAAGTTACTTAATCTCTGTAGGTCTCAGTTTCCTCCCCTGTAAAGTGGAGATAATGCTCTTATTTGTTGGGAGGTAATTCTCTATGAGTTCTTGTGTTTCTGCAGCATCAAGGATATTTATAGGAGGAATAATCTTGGAAGACAGAGATAGCGTCTCTCTCTCTTGAGCAAAGGACCAGCATGCTTGCTACCCATTATAAAAGATTCGGGTTCCCTAAGCTCAGGTTCCTCTCCTATTACACAACCACTTCATGTTTAAGTGTCATCTGACCATCTTCTTGTCACCCTGAGGACCAGAGCAAATGTTAATACTGGTGGGAGTGAAATCCTTGGTCTCTGACCCAGGAGTCCTGGGTCTCCTGCCAGCATCCATGAAGTAGGGCAGGTGACCTTGTTAACTTGCAAGTAAAGTAAAAATCTCAGACCCTTCCTAATTTTTGACACCACCTACCCTGTTGGGCTAGAGGCCAGATTCAATAAAGTGATTAGCACACTGGTGCTTAGCTCACTGCTTGACACATTCACGCATAATAAGTTCTTAATAAATATTAGTACCTTTTTATATTTCCTTATTTTATTATGGGGCACCAATGACATATCTTAAGTTTTTATGGACTTATGCTCAGTGGGTGTTACATAAATATTACCAAGAATGATGATGGGCAAGACTCATTTAGCAATTTCTAGGGAAAGGCTCCACTGTCATCCTTTTTTCTCAGCAAATGGAAAAACTTACCTTCTTTCAGGGTCAACTGTCCAGTCTCCTTCCCATTCCCAGCCTTTTGGAGGCAAAAAGAATTCCCTCTTGAGTTTTATTTTTCCTGTGACATCAGAAAATTTATGACGACCCACTAATCCAGAAGTGCCCCATTTTCCAAACATAAGAGCTTGGTTTTCATACTGTTAAAAACAAATTAGAGAAACACCATCAGAGAGAAGGAAATAAAGGCCACCCATAAATTTTTAAGCCCATTTAAGCTAAACCATGATAGAAAGTGAAAAAACTATACCCAGAAGGCACGGACCTAACTTGAGCAGCTACTGATTGTGCAACTTTGGGTAAATCACGTCTTTCTAGACTCGGTATTCCCATCTGTTCACTGGGGATAATACCACCAGTTCCCACGGAATTTTTCAAATGTGCAGTTGAAAGTGCTTTGTAAATAGTGGTATATCACACTAGTTGCTTCCATTATTATTTTGAATGGCTCCAAATGGTTCTCTGAACCTAATTTTTTAAATACCCATGAAGTCCTCAATTTATGAATGTGCAGGCTTCTAAGAGTTTATTTGTAAACGGTCTACGGCCTAGAACTTGGGGCGCATTTCCCTGCAGAATCAACATTATAATTGATGGTACATTTCCCAGGCAGTCTACAAAGAACCTGTCTGACATAGGAAGGTCCTTTAAGGGCCTGACCTTTCTGGTGCCTAAAAGTTCTCTGCCTTCATCCCCTCTGGAATGTAGTGGGGATGAAGACCAAGACCTTTCTTGAAGCAGGTTTAGTGGCAAAGACAGACTCTTGTTTATGGGGCATTTCTGTCTAAGTTAGAAGTTATAAATCTACAATGGTCTGCTCTTCACTCTGTCAACCATCAAAAGGGTTGAGATTTGCCAGTGGTGAGTGTCCCTGTTTGGGTACAAGCTGAAACTTCCATGTTTCTGTTGATGAGTCCACTGAAAAGATGATTTGCAAGTGACAGGGGAGTTTGAGGTTGAAGAAGGAAGAAGTTTGAGTAGAGGTTTGATGGGGAAATTGGGTTTAAGCAGACACAACAGTACCTGTCTCAGATATGGGTGCTGAGCCTTGAAAGGAGATAAGCTCCAGGAAGCAGCTAAAGAAGCTACTGTCACATGGGGCTGTGAGACTTCGGGGCGTGTGCATGGCTCCTTTTGGTTTCTAAGTGACAAGGACACAGAGCAGAAGAGCAGGGTATTCCCACTACTTCTGTTTGGAAGCCAGCACGGCTACAGTAAAATCTAGGCAAGAAGTTCAGCAAGACTGTTAGCACATGTGAAGCACCTCCAGGACCTCCAGAAACGTGGTAGGGGATGGGGGTGCTGGGGGTTCTGCAGAGAACTGAGGTCTAGCATTGGCGCAGGAAGGCAAGAACCAGTGAAATGTCCATTTTGTTATTAATGTGACCCTACTGGTACCCATAGGTTGTGAGAATCTAAAGAAATTAGAGTCACGCAACTAAGATGCATGGATTGTCTCTTTAAGATGAGTTGGAACTAGAGTCTGAGCTATGCAGGGAAGGATCTAGAAATGGGAAAGGATGAAAGGGAACTCTGGACTGGTTGATCCTTGCTCAGTACTAGCTTCCAGCTTAGCTCTATCCTCAGAGCTGGAGGGCAGGCCGATGCCAAGAAACCCTCCAGGAATGCTGGCGCGTCTCCTCCATGTGCCCTGATGCCCCCACTCCACCTTACCCAGCTGACCGCACGTAAGTAGCCGTCATCCAGGGCCTTCCCCTTGGCTTCCAGCCCACCCTCTATTTATCTTCAATGGCACTTCCAAGTCTGTACCATAAAGGCTTCGTGTGGCTCCCATGTATTTCATTGTTTCTCAAAGTGGTCCACTGAGGCCCCACGTCTACCCACACAGGAATCATTGCTGCTGCTAATCCCTCAGTGACACAATCAGAATCTCTGGGGCGGCCCCAGCAGGCAGCATCTTCAACAGGATATGCAGTTTTATAATCACTTAGGGAGGCTTTCCCTCCATGAATGCGTCTTCTGCGGTCCAAAGACCCCCACCTCCAAGCACGCCTCTCCAGGTCTGCACCTCCCCAGGGCCCTCATTACTGGCTTGTCTATGTGTCAGTCACTCTGGTGGGTCCCAGCGTGGACAACAAAACCTCCTGTCAATCTTTCCCCGTCCCCCCAGGTGAAGGTCCCTCGGATGAGATTTTAGGTAGTGCTGACGGCTGGGCGCTGATGGTTGGGTGCCAATGGATCAATGTTTTCTCTAAGGATGACAAGTAACAGGACCGCCCCCCCCCCCCACCACCACCAAGAGGAAAAGACAGTGATGTTACTGAAGGTACCATTTCAGCAAAGACGGTGAATGTTCCTTCTGCGAAGCTATTGAACTTCTTCTCAACAGCACTCAAGCCCAGCCAGATGTTCACTCGCAGCTCCGCGGGCACCTTCGGTCCGTGGGTTTTCTCCTGCGGATACTGTGAGATGCACAAGAACGTGCTCTGATGTTGGCAGCTGCACGGGCTACGACATTACGTTCAAGCCCGAGGCAGACTGAACATCTAATCATCGCTCTCCCTGGTTGAATTTTGTTTGCGTCAAGTATTTCCAAATGGCCCTACAGCAGAGATTATAATAACAGCAAAAGCGGCGGTTCTCAAAATGTGAGCCACGGACCCCCTTGTGTCCTTGAGACTTTTCCAGGAGGTTCATGGAGTTAAACTATTTTCCTAACAATACCAAGGCGTTCCTTGTTTTTTTCGCTGTATTGATAGGTTCAGTGATGGTGTAAAACCATGTGGATGAGACTCTGGGCACGCAGCACGAATCAGGGCAGTAACACCAAACTGAACCTGTGGGTCACAGTCTTCTTCCTCACTCTCAGAGAAGAAAACAAATACTAGTTTTACTTATGAATTCCTTCAGTAAGACAGTAAAAATTACTAATCTTATCAAATCATGATCCTTGAGGACTTTTTTTTTTTTTTTAAAGATTTTATTTATTTATTTGAGAGAGAGAGAGACCGAAAGAGCACATGAGAGGGGGGAGGGTCGGGAGGGTCAGAGGGAGAAGCAGACTCCCTGCCGAGCAGGGAGCCCGATGCGGGACTCGATCCAGGGACTCCAGGATCATGACCTGAGCCGAAGGCAGTCGCTTAACCAACTGAGCCACCCAGGCACCCCCCCTTTTTTTTTTTTTAAGTAGGCTCCACTCACGACTCTGAGATCAAGAGTCGCCCGCTCTATGGACTGAGCCAGCCAGGCACCCCCATGAGTACATCTTTTTAACATTTTGTGTAATAAAATGGAAAGCACACACAAATCACTTCTGCTGCAATATTAATGTATATCTTGAGAAAAAGCTCTTGTGCAATTGCTTGAAATGTGAACTGAATTAACCTTTTTTTTTTTTAATGGAAATCTCTTTGACTTGAAACATTTGACAGACAAATATGGTTATTCAGACTTGAGTATGGGGCAGATGTTTCCTTGAACATAAACAAAGTAAGCCTGTCACTTCAAGGACAATAACTGACTGTATTCTGTTGCCAATGATAAAATTCAGGCTTCCAAGTAAAAATGAGAATTTTGGAAAACTTGTATCTGTCATGGTAAGCTTGATAGCATCATGATACATAAAGACTTTTCTGATGAATGATATTAATGAAAGTGATTTTCTTTCAACATTGTAAGATGAAATGTGTCAGTATTAGGAAGATTTGCATAACTCAATGAACTGCTATTTTCTAAATGATCAATGCTAAATGTTACAAAATCACGCATGGATAATAGAACCATTCAAAGTACAAGATAAACCAATGGATTTCTATGCAGCCGAGAATGAAAAGTTCACTGATATGGTTTCAAATTCCATACTGCAAATCACCTTTTAGAAGCTACTACTTGAGTCTAGTGTTATATACCAAAAATGTGTATCCACAATTATCTGAAAAGGGTATTAAAATACTCTTCCCTTTTCCAATTACATATCTATGTGAGGCCCAATTCTCTTCATATACTTCTCCCTTTTGCTAGAATTTTTAAAAAAGATTTTATTTATTTATTTGACAGAGAGAGAGAGAGAACAAGCAGGGGGAAACGGCAGGCAGAGAGAGAGGGAGAGGGAGAAGCAGGCTCCTGGCTGAGCAATGTAGTTCGATCCTAGGACCCTGGGCTCATGACCTGAGCTGAAGGCAGATGCTTAACTGACTGAGCCACCCAGGTGCCCCTCTCTTCATATACTTTAACCAAACAACTTATTCTATCAGATTAAATGTGGAAGCAGATATGAGAACCCAGTTAATTTCTGTGAAGCCAGGCATTAAAGAGGTTTGCAAAAATGTAAAACACTCTTTTAATTTTGTAAAGAGAATACAGTTATATTTTATTAAAAATACATAATTTATGTTAACATGTAATGGGTTTAATTATTGTTATTTTAAAATAAATACTTTTAAAATTTTTCACTTAAATTTCTATTATAGTAAATATTGATAGCTGTAACCCATATAACAAAAGCTCTCTGGGGTCTTCAATAATTTTTTTGAGTGTAAAGGGGTCCCAAGACCAGCAAAAAACCCCAATGAATTAAATGTCTCCCTAAACAGGATAATGAGTGTTAACACAGTCAATAAATACACACAACATTGTCTTGAAAGCATTTTGCTGTTTATCCCCTGAGTTCTAAAACCTAACACGGAGAATACCATGTTGTCTCCTCTCCTACCCACTGCAAAATTTTATTTATTAATCAGTTTGCTTCCACCGACTGCTGACCAACACAATTGTAATTGTGGTTCTATCTGAAGTAAAATTTGTTCCACCAAGAGATACTTGAAGGAAGATAATTTCTATTTTCACTTTCCTGATTAAAGAACAATGAGCACATTTATTAAAAGTTAGCAGATATCTCCTTGTTTTAAAAGAACACTCGCCCCTGACTGCTTTTTCTCTTCTTGATTTTTATTTCTTTCCCCCCAAATCCAAAGAACTGGGCTGGGGTTGGCCAGGGACAGGGATGTCAAATGCAGCTGGGACTATTTTGATTTCTTGGTTTTCAGCCCCAGGCCCTGCCTTGGTTCTCCATAAGCACACAGAGAGCAGTGTTTAATGCGGGGTCCTGGGATGGGCTTATGGGGGTCTATGAAGCTCCTGAATCCTGTGTTAAACTTTGGATGCATGTGAGATGTGCATTCTTCTGGAAGAGAGGGCTGGTAGCTTCCATCAGGTTCTTAAAGGAGCCCATGACTCTAAAAATGTTCAGAACCAACTGCCCTAAAGCAGCAAATTCTCAGAAGTTTTCAATCTGAGGACCTATTTGGTCAGGGCATAGACTGCATGGACTATTGTTACTTTCTCCTTTTTTTTCTACTTCCCGAACACTCTCTAGAAGGCAAGGGAAGGAGGCATTGCTTAGCATGAGACATTAGAAATAAGAGGAAAATTCAAGCCAGAAAGCACAGCATTCACAATGTCACGTTAATATTAGTGTCACCGAGATCTCTGCGGAAGTGTCCTTGCCTGAACGCTAGCAGACTCCAGACCGCTCTCTGGGAACTACCACCCTAGGGGAAGGTGCCAGAAAATGGGTTGGAATCGATCACGATCGTCCTAGTCATTCAATAATCAGCAAATAAAGCAGCCCCTTCTCGGGAAGGCGGGTTTTGCATTTAAGCAGTTCACATTATACGGGGATGAAGCCGTACCTTCAGCAAGATGGTCTGGGTTTTCCCGCAGTATTTCCCAGATGCATTCTCACCGCTGGCGGAGTATAAAACCTGATGTGCAGGAATGCGTGCATAGGCCAGTCTTTTCTCTCCCCGGATCATCCAGATGATAATGTCAGGCATACTGTTCTGCGGCTGGTCATGTGGGTGGATGGAAAAGGGAGCAAAGCTGGAGTTAGTCTACACACAGAGGGACTGGACACCCTGCAGGCTGGCTCCTCAGAGCTCCCCTTAGCAAAGAAACTCTGTGGTTAGGGATCTGTCTGAATCCCCGAGTTGCCCATGTCCTGGGACCACACTGAGCCTGCTGGACTGGGCGGCAGACCGCGGCTGGCCAGAAGGGATGGGGTGAAGCAGAGGGGGAGCTTCACCTGCCCAAAGCCTGACCTACACGGCTCCGAGAGCTACTCTAGGAAATACCCCCTCTTCTCTCACCCATCATTTGAAGAAAGCCCTCAACAGCAGTCAGGGGTTACGGGTTTCATACGTGTCATAGGACATAGACAAAGCATCTCCAGCTGACAATCCAGTGTTTGCCAAATCTGAGATACTCATTTAGTTTTTTTAAAACCTCTTTTTTTTTTTTCTGATTATAAGGGTGATAAAAGTTCACCAGAGGAAACTTTGAAAGTACCAAAGCATAGAAAGCAGAAAATAAAAATTACTTCTAATCCCATGTTTTTGCAAATGTATTTCTATCCACAACTATATTACGATCCCCCTCCACCTGAATCTCTGAAGCTCAGTAGGAGGGGGCTCCTACTCTCTTGGTTTTCCAGTTCCCAGAGCTTAATGGCAGCCAACATTCATCCAGCACCACTGTGTGCCCCGCACTGTGCTAAGCTCTTTATATTCATCATCTTCTTGAATCTTCACAATACAGTGCTGTGAAGTGAGTACTACCATGATCTCCATTTTATATATGGGGAAACTGAAGCTTAGAGAGGTTGCCCAAGTTTACATATGGTAGGTCCAGGATTCACAAAAAAGTCTTCCCAATCCCAAGCAAAGATAGCACTTGCATCCTCTGTGCCACACAGATTTGCTACTTTATCCCTCCACTTGAGGTAGTCTCTGATTGTATCATGATAATGATAATGACTTATCTACTTTGAAGACCTTTCCAGGACCACCAACTCAAAATTCTTCTCCTGTCCTCACTTCAGTGATGCTCAGCCCATTACCCACTAGCATCCCAGCCCAGTAGTAACTCCTTGGTTGCACCATCTGTCAGATCTGCTCAATATCCAAGATAATACACCAGATTCTCCAACCACCTTCTCTAGCTGTGGTGCCATTCCACAGAATCCGTCTTCCATATCAAGTGACCTCTGAGTAGTTTAAAAGTCCTACCTCTTCAGTCAGTTGCAGTAATTTCTCAAGCCAGTCCTCAATTTCTGCCAGTGTAGACTTCACCTCTGTAGCCTCAGACCTCATCCTCACAGCTGCCTCGTGGATCTGGGAGAGAGATCGGGACCGCAGCTTTTGGATCTGATTGTCAAGAACTGTGACATTAGCTTTTCCTTCCGTAAGAGGCAACGTGTACCTAAAGAAAGAAAAGGAAAGAAACAGATAATCTGCAGAACAGCTTTCTGGGCTTCAAGCTGTCGAATTCATTTGTTGGACTTCCATCTTGCAAGCCACACCGGTTTCCTGACGGCATCAGCAGGAGGTTTAAGCTGAAGTTGAGTGTACGTGGTGCTGGCAGGGCAGACCTGCCCGACAGACTCTCCTAACTCTCACGAGGAATGCGGGGGGATTAAAATTCCAAAGCAATTTCTTGGGTTTGACTCCAGGCCCGTGGAGTCGCTGGAGAGAAGATGGAAACAGCTGCAGTGTTTGGGAGGAACAGGCCCGCCTTTCTTTTGCTTCTTACAACCAGTGTACAGATGCCCCAAGACGAAGGAGGGGAAGGCAGATTACAGAGCATTTAGCAGAACGGTTCTTGAGGACCATCCACCCCTAGGCAGTCCGTGGAGGGGGGCGGAGGGGCTCAGGAGGTCTGCAAACCCCTGGAACTTATTTGAAAAGTCTATGTCTGTGTTGGCAGGCAGTGCGATGTATGATAAAGACCCCATGCTTTGGAGCCGACCATCTGGGTACAAATCCTGGCTCTGCCATTTACTAGTTCTGTGGTCCTGAGCAGTTACTTAATCTCTTGTTTTCCTATCTTCAAATGTGGGAAAACAGCATCTATCTTTCAGGGTTGCTGTGAGAAATAAATGAATTCATACATGGAGAGCATTTAGAACAATGCCAACCGCAGAGTAAAGTCTGAATGACGTTGCCTCCTCATCAAGCTTGGTCTTCCTCACTATCATAGTCTCATTAGATATTCAAAGGGGCCCATTAGTTCCCAAAAGGTTAAGAACCACTTGTGGAGGCAAAGCTCTCATTAAAATGAGAAGTCTAGAACCGCTGAGCTGGGGCCAGCATTCACCGCCTTCTGCAGTCTTCCTCTCACTACGGTAGCTGGTGGGGCCACCGGGTGAGCATGTCACCAATTCCAGGAAGTTCTACTCACGTTGTTTCTACCTAGAAATTCCATTGATTCGAATGTCCCCTAGCTTCTTAAATGAAGGAAATCCTAGCATGACTTCTTTTAAACACAAATTTCCTGTTGCATCAAGTTAAAAAGATTCCATTTGATTCTTCAAAAACAGTTCACATCCATTTGGTTCAAAAACTGTGTAAATAGATAGTTCTGTGTTTTGCTCAGCAAACCCTAAAATTTCACAGAATTTTCTACAAGAAGGTATTACCAAATGTTTGGTTGCCTTAGTAATTATGGTAATACACTGGAAAGGTTAAGTTCCTGGAATGATTCCTTGAGGCAAAAATGCATATGGAAGCTGCTAGCTCCAAAGTCACACATGAGACCTTCAATAAAGAGACGTTGCCTGTGTGAAGCATGCAGCAGGAAAAGTTGTGTGGATAAACCCAACTCTGGGCATCAGATGCATCATTTCACCTCCTTGGGCCTCTGCTTCCTCACCCCTAAAATAAGGAGACTGGGAGAGATGACCTCTTAAGACCCAGATTTAAACCTTCTGAATTCAAACTAGAGCCCAGCCGAGCTCTGATCTCAGCTGTGTGTCAATGACCTAGCTAAACCACTAGAAGGCACAAGAAGACAGGGAGACTGAGGGCATTGGCGGAGGGCGGGTGGGTGTAACCATCCCTGGTTTTTGCTGCTTACAAGTTTTCAATATGCTTTTCTTTTTTAACTTCCCTGTCCACTGCACCATTAGTCAATATTTAAAATGAGTTTGGGATGAATCACTTCCCCCTTTGATACCCAAATGCCCAGAGATCTGAGCTGTTCCCCAAGGCACAGTTATAAAAGTTTCTCTGGCTCCAGTCAAATCTACTGGCTTTGTGAAGGGAGTCTTAGCCAGAGTTCAATAGGCATTCAGTAAAAAGGCAAGCAAAAAGGCTGTTTCTAAAAATGTGTTTGTGAATTAGGAATGTTATTCTGAATGGCGAGGTCAATGCTCCACCCTGAGGCCCCATTCTCTGTGGGAGCCAGGAGTCCCCTTTCTCCTGGCAGTGGGCACACAAAGATTGACGGGAGGGAGTCAGGCCTAGGCCTGTTCCCTCCTTCCTTCTTCCCACCCCTTGCCTGAGGCTGCCCTGGGATGTGCTTCCTGGAGTGGCCTTGGCCTCCCAAGGCTGCTTTAGAATTGGCATGGAATCCGAAAGTGGAGCTTTTCCTGGTGGTGATTCAGAGACTCCTCCCAGTGACTAGGGCCTTTTCAGAATCTTGACTAACTCAATTCATTTTTTAGGCAAACACTGAAAACAATTCTAGAGGCTCTTTTCGTCTCACAGGTTTAGGGAGGAGAGCATGACTGGGAATTCTGAGATAGGAACAAGATCACTGTACCTTGTATCTTCTATAACTTCATCGATCAGCTTCAACCATATTTCAGCCAGCTGGCTTGCAGGAACTTTACCTTGCACCCCTGATTTCAGAGCCTCTAGGTTCAATTGCTGGAGAGTTTGGAAAGAGGAAATAACTGGTCATTGTGCATCATGCCCTTAAACTCAGTAAAGGTTTAACGTTTATCTTTAAGAAAAAAATGCACAAAAGACTTAACAGAAAAACCAGAGCCTTTAGCTTTTTACCTTTAAAAATGCTCACCATAGCTTAGCACTATTTACTTGTCTTCAAAATGCAATCAATGCTGACATGTACAAGTAATAGGACAATCTCTCCTATACCTTTGACCTTTGAAACCATGTAAATATTTTACGTATTCAAAAAGGAAATAAAATAAAACCAACAAAGATGGGGGAAGAAACCCCAACATGGAATATAAAAGAAACAAATGACCTATATTACAGATGAATAACATAACTCCACCAAACTAACCCAAATAACTTTGGAACACAATATTTTGATGATATACTCTCAGTTTAAAGAAAAGAAAGAACCATGAACATATCAAACTCTAAATTGGTTTGGTTTTTTTGCAGTGGTTTACCTATGGATTTTAGGATTTAACAAATGAGCAAATGAAATTTCTCACTGTTGGAGAAAGGAGGTATAACTACAGAAATCGGGAAGACTAGAATAAACCTGTGATATTAGAATGGAATTGGAATTATCCTTACAAATTCATTGCTTTTCATATATTGAGAGATCTAGAAATAAATTGACATGTGAATAATGTGTGTGTGCGTGCTCGTGTGTAAGCCTGTCCACTGAGAAGGCCTTGAAGCAATGCCTTGTCTAAAGCATGTCTAAATAGTAGTGAGTATTCTAATACCCAGATGTCGGTTCTTACATGCTAGTCTACTAAAAGGAAATAGAATTCCTTCAGAAAGCAGCGATTTGGGCTGGGGCAGGTAAGTACAAGCTGAGCCCGGAATATACTGCCTGTTGTGTCACTTGGAGCATCTGCTGACAGACAGATGGAGAGAGGGCCCTCCGTGATTATCAAAAGTCCTGATCCTGGGAAACCACCATCCCGTCCAGATTAGCCTGGAATATGGACAGCATGCTCAGTGTTGATGAACAAGGCTGAAGAACACCCAAAACATAATCAGAAGAGAGGGGTGATCAATTCCTTACTAATTCCCTCAAAACAGAGGACTGGAAGTTAACACCACAATGAGACTGCATATCAGTTGCAGCTTTATTATGTGAACAATTAGGCTTAAGTTGACTTAAACCTACAATTCTCCTTCAATATTGTCTTTATAACACAAAACAGTATTTTTAGATTTTGCTATGGACTCTTAGATCAGGTATTCCAGGACCCCCACACATATTGGTCCTGCCCTGACAGAGGTTAGATCTTAGAAAAAATTAATACTAAGGTAATTTGGAAATCAAAACACTAATAACAGATGGATTTTTATCAGTACCTGATAGAAGTAATTTAGAATCTTTGACTTAGAAATATCCCAACCATGTGCCCCTTCTCCTCATCAATGTCAACTAGATGGAAAATTACAGATACCCCATCTATGCAGTTTCTACCAGAGAGGACCCCCAACCTCCAAACAAGGTCCTCTAGTTTACAAAAAGTATAAAATGTCAGGCTCTGGTTCCTCTGAGCCCACCTCTTCCCACAGAGGGGATTTTTACTCCTTTAACGGTAAAATTCTAAGGGCTGCATGTTTCTATTGGAATGAACCCTTCTCCACACCACACCTCATTGTGGCAGAAACTGTGGGTTATCCTACTTTAATATCCACCCTCACCTTCCTCAGTAAGAGGGCTTTTATCTGGCCATCTGTCAACCCAAGCATAAGACTGCATTTCCCAATTCCCTTAAAGTAGGATGTGGCTGTGTGACTGGATTCTAGCCAATGGAGAATGAGTAGAAGTCACGTGTGTGGTTTCTGGGTCTTTCCCTTCAAGGGAAAGGCCCGGGTCATCTACTTCCCCATTCCCCTTCCCTCAGGCTGGAAGTGGTGAGCCGCCTCCACCATGCAGACAGTGACAACCCCTTAGTGGTGGCAGAGCAACAAGGGGGAAGGAGTCTGGGTCCCCAGTACCACCGAACCTCCATAGCAGGCTTGGAACACCTACCTCAACTGTTACAAAATAGCTTTTATCTTGCTTATCACTATATTCTGAGGTCTTGTGTTAGAGGGGTCTAGCCTAAAACTAAGACAGAATTTACTGTCTGGTGGAAAGGAAATGTAGAAAAGATAAACTTACCAGCCGTTCTGCCATGGCTAGGAGAATGTTCACTGCATCTAGGCGATGACTAATGTCCTCCCAGTATGAAGTCAGGGTAACAACTGGCTTTGTGTTGGCCCAAGGCAAATAATAATAGTAGTTCCCTGGTGTAGAACATTGAGAGTCAATGAACACTGGACACTTAAACAACATGTTTACTAAGAGATGTGCAAACAGGGCTACTGATCGATCGGTACGTGAAATGGTTTGGGATGGTCTGTTTTTTAAGTTTTATTTGAAGGAACTGAGGGATAGTTGTTTTGAAAATCTCTCTAAAATACCCTAGTAAACTGAACACAACAATTTCAGGATCTTGTAGTGGTTCAGGATCAGATGTCTGAACATCACTGATGATTATGTAACATGGTGGCAGAAAATACATGGCACAGGAGGTTAGATTGTATGTGTCTGCACCTGCTATTCTAAATAAATATTTTTGTTGGAATTGGGGCAAAAAAAAAAAAAAAAAAGAGAGAGAGAATTTGCTGTTTTCTAAAGCCTTAGCTTGATACATGGGGTCTGGTATTACTTAGAGCCTTACGATGGTTAAGAATCATCAGCCAACATTTTCTAGCACATTTTATATTTTTAACTCTGCTTGTACAGAATTTAGTTAAAAACTATGGCGATACCATTGGAACATTTGATTGGAATTTCTTTCTCCTTTCTGTATACTTTTAAACCATTTGTTGGGGGCACCTGGGTGGCTCAGTCATTAAGCGTCTGCCTTCCGCTCAGGTCATGATCCTAGGGTCCTGGGATCGAGCCCTGCATCGGGCTCCCTGCTCAGCCGGAAGCCTGCTTCTCCCTCTCCCACTCCCCCTGCTTGTGTTCCCTCTCTCACTGTGTCTCTCTCTGTCAAATAAATAAATAAAATCTTAAAAAAAACACAACCATTTGTTGATAACCTTCACTAGAGAATTCTCATACTCTGCTTTCTATTATGACTTATTTTATGCATTAGAATGTAAATTCCTTAAAAGCAGGGACTGTTTCTCATCCACCTTCATTCAAATACAGCTATTCACTCCTCACAGCCAACTTCAGAGAAGAGGCTGAAACTGAAGGTTACAATTAAGTGATATGGCTAAGGTCACAGTGCTGGCGAGTCACAGAGTGAAGACCAGAAGCCGGGTTTTCCAGGGCCTGAGCCAGAGTCCCGTCCACTTCAACTACTCTATCTAAGAGTAGTTTGGGGCTTGGTTGGATGCAGTTGGGCAGAGCTGGAGCTGATTTGGCGGAGCTCTGAGTTCAGCAAGTCGCCATCTTGTGATTTTACAAAGCAGAGCCAGTGTGAAAGTTGGACATGGGAGGGGGAACTAGGGTTCAGACGCTGGCAAAGAGCCTGTGACTTTCTGGGTTTGACCCGTCTTGAAGGTGCTTAAACTCCAGACACCTCTCTTTCCCATTCAACCTTTTCTTCCCACAAAGCATATGCTGAACGTAATGGCTGCCAAAGGGAGAATATGCTGGGTGCTTCTTGTCCTGTGGTGCACCCACTGTAGTAAACATGTAAGGAGAGATGGTCAGAGTGAGTCTTACCATCAAATACGGCACGGCTGTATTGAGTGGTTGATGCCAAAGGCTTACAAGTTGTGTCAAACTTGTTGCCATAGTTCCCAATGCTGACTTCAAACTGAATGGCCTCGCCAACATCTTGCAACATGGTGGCTGAATGGAACACTGCAGACAGGCTATACTTCCGTCTTCGTTGGTATTTCTATAAAGTATGAGCAGACATGAGACTCAGTGAAACTTGTTTTGCTCTTATTTATCTGTGGGTTTCTAGCAGGTGTATTTTAAACCTAATAATCAGTGTTGAATTAAATGCCAGTAGAAAATGTTCTTAAATCTAGCAGTTTCTCTTGTACTCATTCAAGTGGGCAAAGATAGAAGTACCAGGATGTTCACTGCAGTGCTGACTGAAAGAGAAAAAAAATGAAAACAATACAAATGTCTATCAATAAGTCACCGGTTCAACAAATTATGTTACATTCATATAACGGAATAAAGTTAATAAAAAGACAGGTAGATCCATATGTGCAAACATGGAAAAAAGACACTTTTAGGTGAACCCATTGAATATATATTTTAATATTGGCATATGCATGAAGGAAGTCTGGAAGAATAGAAATAAAATTGTTAACAGTTACGTTGGGGAAGGTAGAGCGATTATGGCTAACCTCACTTTTTACCTTTTTAATTGTTTGAATTATTAAGTATTAATTTTCTAATCAAAAACAAAGATTTTTTTTAACAATAAAGATTTTTAATGTAAGATTTTAAAAATAAGTGAATTTAGGTGAACTTATTTTTCTGTTTTCTAAAATAGAAATCAAACATTGTTTTTTTCCTTTCTTTCTTTTTAAAAGAACTACTGGCTTACTGAGTGTATGTGTATGTGAGGGAGCCGAACAGAGGGCCAACAATGACCACACTGAGGATCTTTCAGCCTAGCAGACACGACCACGAGCCCTTCAGGCCTTCCTTCATCTGGGCACATAAAGTCTCTTGAATCTACTTCCTTCCCCGAATCCTTGCTCAGATGGCATCTCTCGTTCTTTGTGGATCATATCCCCACTGATCTTTGGGTACCTTGCCTTCTTTAGTCAAACAGAGCCATGCAATGGTTTAAATTGCTGTATTGCATTATGTCCTAGGCATTCTGCCACTTAATATTGTCCACATCTAGAGCCTTTCCAGATCCCTGTTGGTGCCCAGTCTCTGTAGACACTTGCCCAGCTTGGGTGTGAGACTATGTAATAGTTACTGTAGCATAGCCACATTGGCTACATGCTTCCCTAGAGAACTCATGGAGAGCCATGAGTGATAATACTCAAATTGTTTGACAAATTCTTACCATGACAAGTTTAGTTTGGAAACCCTTAGGGAAGGAACTCCCAGATCCATAGTCCTTCCATTTGAGATCTGGAGACCACACTGCTATCAAACTTTGGCATATGGTGCCTTTTTCTGTTGTTGGATTTGCTTTTATGCATTCCTACCTTGCTACCAACTTGTATCCCATAATCTAAGTAGCAAAGTAATGACACTTTTCACCTCTAGGAAGCTAACAAAAATTACTTGATCCCTGTAGGATATTTATTAACTGATTTTCCTTTCTTTTGTTATTCATTCATACCATGGCCTTTATTCTATTCAATGAATCACTATCATGGGTAGGTCTTCTGCCTTGTATAAGAATGTGTTCTTGCATTTACAGAAGTACTTAGCCAATAGTTTCAAAAACTTCTTAAATTGTGGTAAAACACACATAACATAAAATTCACCATCTAAACCATGTTTAAGTGTCCAGTTTGGTGGCATGAGGGACATTCACACTGTGTAACCATCCCCACCACCCATCCACAGAAGTCGTTCTATCTTACAAAATTGAAACCTTGCATCCATTCAACCCCAACTCCCCATTCCCACCTACTCTCTGTTTCTATGAGTTTGACTCCTCTGGGTATCTCATGTAAGTGGAATCAAACAATACTTGTCCTTTTGTGGCTGCCTTATTTTACTTAGTGTAATGTCTTCAACGTTTAGTCATGCTGCAGCCTGTGTCAGTTTCCTTCCTCTTTAAGACGGAATAATTCTGCATCGTACTGCCGAAAGATAAACTGAGGTGTATTAAAATTTTTAAGATTTTTTTTTTTAAAGATTTTATTTATTTATTTGAGAGAGAGAGAGCACAAGCGGGGGGAGGGGGAGGGTTAGAGGGAGAGGGAGAAGCAGGCTCCCCGCTGAGCAGGGAGCCCGATGCGGGACTCGATCCCGGGACTCCAGGATCATGACCTGAGCAGAAGGCAGACGCTTAACCAACTGAGCCACCCAGGCGCCCCTGGTTTTGATTTCTTAACCTTGAGGCATTTATAGGCTTACGTTCTGGTTTGCTTAAAGAGGCTGCCAAGACATCAGAGCCACTATCTGTCCATGGCCCTTGTGTAATCAATTTAGCCACATGTACTTCTTACATTGGTTTATCCATTCATCTATCGATGGACTGCTGTCCATGGATTGCTTCTACCTTTTGGTTACTGTGAAGAATGCTGCTATGAACATGGGTGTACAAATTCCCATTTGAGTCCCTGCTTTCAATTCTTTCGGGTATATTCACAGCAGTGGATTTCTGGATCACATGGTAATTCTATTTTTAACTTCTTGAGGACTGTTTTAAGAACATCTGATAGTGACTGTAGTTTGTGGTCTTGAAGATCCTGAGGACGTTCCCCTATTACAACAACTCCATTTTGGTTAAAGGAATTTTTGACACGGTATAATGGAAACCTTCAACAGGATTTCATCAGAAATCCCTCTGCATCTCAATCTCTTTTTAAAGTCTTTCCAAAACATTGGTTTGAAACCTTAGCTGCATATTGAATCACCTGAGGGGCTTTAAAATATACTTATAGCTGGGCCCCACATCCCAGAGGCTCTGCCTAGCACTGTGAACTCAAAAACATCCCTTCATTAGTCCACTGTCACTTTTGTAGAAAGGGTGTCGGAGACTTTTTGTCACTTGTCAGGAGTCCCCTTAACTACACACTAAGTAGTAAGCCTAATCCTCCAGAACTATCTATGGTTCAGGAATGCTATGAAAAGTCTGGGTTTGGTGAAATTAGAAAGTAGGAAGTTATTTGTATTAGTCAGAACTTAAAGATACAGCATAGCTTCTTCTTTGTAGACCATCTGGGATGACATAAGAGAAGGGAAAGAGCAAAAATATGAAACATAATTTGGGGCTTAAGTCAGGGCCCAGAAACGATGATGAGCATTGAAGCTGGAGCCATCTGCTAATGCAGGGGCTGCAGAGAAGAGAGAAGGTGCCTGGGGAGGTTCTGGAAGGGGTGGGGATGCCACTTCTGGCTGGGCTGGCTCTGCCTTGCACACCTCTATGTGGCCATGATTCCATTAGATCTCCCTGGATTTTCCTGAGCATAGCTTGCAGTCACCTGCAGAAGCCCTGATAGGACCCTCACCCTGGAGAGTTTGAGCTGTAAGACAGTAGTTTGGGTTCTGACCATCACCACACCTCCCAACAGATCAGCACACACTGTGAGCAAGCCGCTCAAGATGGAGCTGCTCCTTGGACTATTTTGCAGGTCCAAACTCCACAAGGGGCAGGTGATCTACTATCTGCTCACGTGCCTCAAAGCCAGGCTCTCGACTAGTGCAGCTGAGAATTCCGGCCTTCCCGCAGCCCTTTCCCACTGCCCCTCCCCCCACCCTGCCTTCTGGGCTCAAAGAGGTAGAGAGAAGAAGGAACAATCAACATAGTTTAGAGAAGTCTGGAGCCTCAGCTTTAGTTCCCTGAGTAGCTTTGGGGCAAAACTGCTCATAACAGGGAAAGTTCAAGAATGTAAATTATAATCTATTGAACACTGATGGATGTTTCTTTGACTCTGTAGGGCCTTGGGGCTCTCTTTCTAATCATCAAAGACCAGTGCATATTGTAGATGGAGGTGGTATAGTGTAGAGTTTCAGGAGTAAATTTGGGGAAGGGGGTCATTTTTGTCAAGCAGAATACTGAGAAGGGGTAACAAGTTAACAGCTCTAGAAAGTGGCTGTGGGACCACTAGGCATGGGACATTAAGGGTCAGTGGCAAGGAGACTGTGCCAAAGAAAACTGCCGAACTTGCCACCTTTTCGTTCTGTTTACTAAGGATGGCTGACCAGTGGTGGAGATGGCTGAAGAATCTGGATGCGCTATTTCAAGCAAATATATATTAAGCACTTCTGTAGGCCAGACTAATGGGAGAACTCAAGGAGGTTCTAATTGAAGACAGAAAGCATGTTCATAAAATGCTCCCAAAGTATGTGGGGTCCCACGCAAAAAGATTGGGAAGGAATAGGAAGGATGTGGTCTAGAAACAGATCCCAGATGGTGGAGACAAATCAATGGGGTCCTTCAGTGGCCACACTGAGGTTCCAGAAGCCAGCAGGTGTCTGGATAGGCAACACTTGATCTTCTACCTGCCTGATTCCTTAGGGAAGTGGCAGTTTGAGCCCCACTGCATCTCTTGGAAGGGTCCCTTGACTGGAGCAAGAGGCCAGGTTTGGTTCTAAGGAGGTGGGGTAGCTCAGGGCTCTTTGGCAACTGAGTTGGAAAAATTCACTCTCCCTCCTGTGTTCCTCCTTTACTCTCAGAGGACTACCACACTCTCAACACTTTTGACACAGACGTGTGGGGCATTTTCCCACACCAAGCAATTCTGCGACACCAGTTGGGTGTCCTACAACTTAATTCTGACACTATCTACCTGGAGACACATTAAGGGCCCAGTCCCACAAGACTGCCCCTCCCCCACTTTAGATGCCAGTCGAAAGTCCTGGTTCTGAGCTGTCGGCTATAAATTGGAGGTTCCCATGACTTCCTCCTCAGGTTCGATTCACTTGCTAGAGCAGCTCACAAAACTCAGGAAGACAGTTTACTTACTGTTTACCAGTTCATAAGAAGAGGCTATGATAAAGGTTACAGATGGATATCCAGACGAAAGAGCTGTGTTGGGCACGGTATGTGGAAGGGACGAGAGGTCTCACGCACAATACTCTCCCAACACCTGTATGTGTTCACCAACCCAGAAGCTCTCTGAATCCTGTATTTTTGGGATTTCTATGGTGGCTTCATCACATAAGTATGACTGATCATTAACTCAATTTCTAGCCCCTCTCTTGAGAACGGGAGGTGGGGCAGAAAGTTCCAAGCTTCTAATCATGGCTTGGTCTTTTTCAAGAACAGCCTCCATCTAAGAGCCCATGAGTCACCTCATTAGAACAAAGGACTCTCCTACTACCCAGGAAATCCCAAGAGATTTAGGAGCTCAGTGTCAGGAACCAGGGTCAAAGACCAAATACTAGTACTATTATCTTACAGCAAGGAAGTTGCCCTCTTCAGCTCTACTGGAAGTTTCATTACTTGCCTATGACCCGGAACACGGGATCTTTGGAAACGGGAAAAGGGTCAGGATCAACCTTCTAGGCTGACGGCTCTCATTAATCCTCCTGGTGCTTATGCAAATCTGCTCATCTCACCCTCTTACGAGGCTCCTGGTTGCCTGAACTGTGGCTAAGTCCAGAATCTCAGCTCCTCTCCTGCTTTTTAATGTTACTGGGATTTGGGTGTAGAGATTTCATTTTTGCTTTTATTAAATTTATGACATAAGCCATTTTTCTGTCTGGGTTTAATTATTTGGATCGAAGAAAACTAACTCTGTTTTCTATTTCAGTTTTTAAAAAGCCATTCTTTTATATGATTGACATATACTGTGGACACTGTATATTGTTGACTGTTTGGGGTTTTTTTTTTTTTTTTCGCTTTTATTTTTACTAAATTTATGACCTATGCTTTGTTTGTATGTGTCTAATTATTTGGAGTAAAAAAATTAATTTGGTTTTGCATTCTAGTTGCCATACTTCGTTGAGCCTCTTCCTATCCCTTCTCCGACCCCGCCTCTATTATGAGTACTTAAAATAAAAAGAAGGATCACGGACTTAAATTGTGTTCTGGTGATAGAACACAGCAAAAGAGGCACTGTAATTGCCAAGAACTCATGACAGCATTTCTGCCTAAGCCCAAGTTCCAGCTGGCATCCTCCAGAGCTGGTCCGTAAAGCTTCAAGTCCAGAACCACCCATGCCATACCAGCTGTCTCCATGAGGGCCTGTGGGTGGTTTCTAGCCATTTTCTCGCATGATCCTCGCGGTAAATGGCATGTCAGCTGCTCCATTTTTCCACCCACCCTCTCTTTTTCTTTTTTCCCTTTTCTAAATTTGTTCTTAAGATCTGTTACAATTCCTGGACTTCCGAGTTGATGGTGCTGTGGGGTGCAGAGAAAGACTCTGACCAGGACCTTACTGACTGGGGACACCTGTTGCTTTTGGCTCTGTGTCTCTTCAACAAGTGAAAAAACCAAACCAGAATGAGTTTACATTGCGTGATTCTGCAGCGCACGTTTCTTCTAGAGAGAATTCCTGGTTTATGACCTATTCTGCAGGAGTAAGGTTTGAAAAGTCAGGATAAGCCCAGCACTCACGGTCTTCAATGGTCCCCCTTTGTTACTGTGCTATGGCGGATTCATCATTTGCAAGGATGATGTTCCTAAGATCACAGCAAGCTCTAAAATTCAAGGATAACCCAGCATTCTATCACTACCTCCATGGAATGTAACAAACTAACTGAAAACATTGGGGGACTCCTTCAGACCTAAGTAAGAGTTGTGCACCAGCATCAGGAAGAGAGAAGCACCGAGCCTCGCTCTCACGGACATGCACGCTGGGTGGCTGGCTAGGTGCGCTCACCAGCACTTGCCTTTCTGCACAACTGATTCAAATTCTCACCTCAGCAAAATCACTCCTGACCACACATCAGAAACTTCGGGATAACTCTAGAGTAGTCAAAACCATTAATGTTAACTCAAAGAATGGTATTATGGCACCATCAGTATTATAAGTCGCAAATGTTATTTTTTATTTATGTGTCTGTACATCAGTAGGGATAGGTAGGGGGATAAGGAGTAGAGTGATGGAGAGAGACTTGATAACTTCTTGAAGACTTATCTCCCAAGAGTTATTGTAATAACCTGGCCTGTACAGCCACTTGCTTAAGAGGCTGATTCAGGAAGAAAAAAAATGAAACAAAAGAAACAACAACAACAACAAAACTGCCCTAAATTTTTTATTGGGTACATTAATAAAAACTGGGAAAACTACGACTTAAAAATTCGAGGTAATTTCTGATTCTACAAGTAGAGAGATGAATTCACATTCAAGGCAGACCATTGCTTTGCTTTAGGAAAATTGCTTGGATAGACCTTTAACTATAATATCAAACAAATACCTACCAGGGTTCTTTCACAATTTAAATAACCTGAATTCAACTGTCCTATTTGGTAACATGAAGTGTGAAGCATATGTTTTAGCCAGGACTATGTTCTAATCTGTGCTCATGTAAGGGGAGAAGTATTCCTTTCCTTATGTGAAGTTAGACTGATGCCCCGTGGCTTGCTGGTGGTTGTGTAAGTTCCTTCCAGAGCCTGAGGGTTGGAGACAGAGGTAACCTATGAAAGAATATGCAGCACAATCTTCTCTTTCAGGGGAAGACAAAGGCACTGGATTAAAATCTGTGTGGCTCCTGAATAACTGGACTACTGATGTTCCAAACACACCAGGACTCAGGAAAAATCCTGAGTATACTGCTTTGGACTCTAACGTCCTAATATTGTCTTCTTGGGAGTCAATGAACAAGGTCGCAGTGCTCTGGGGCAGGGGGATGGGAAGGGAGAGTTTCCTCTAAAGGGAGAGGATATTCTCCAGGTCAATCATCCTGAAAGGCACAAATCTCATAGAGGCAGACATGAGACTCCTAGAAGGAAGAAGAAAGCCTTGTTTGGTTGGGAACCCTTGGCAAATGGTGTGAGCCCAGTGGCCTTGAGATGAGCCACCTTTAGCAGCCGCTTCAAGTTATTCCTTTCACTGTGCATCCCTACTCCTGTCCCAGACTGGAGGTAAAGCTTTTCTAAAGTTGCTGTTTGGTCTCTGATGTGATGTGGGGGAAATAAGAGAAGGGTCTATCCCATGCTTGGAATGGACAGTAAGAGGAGGGAAGCAGCCTGAAGACGCTTGTTGGGTGGTGGTGGGGGGGTGGAATCCAGCAAGGAGTGGCTCTGGGCAAAGGGGCATCAGTGAGCCGGCTGCTCTGGCAAAAAATTCAGATTTCTGGAACATGTAAGCATCAACACAGGATTCTCAGAAATAGATGGGGGAAGATGTGGTATACATATACACAATGGAATATTATTTAACCACGAGAAAGGAAATCTTGTCACTTGTGACAACACGGACGGCCCCCCGAGGGCATTATGCTAAGTGAGATAAATCAGACAGAGAAAGCACGTATATGTGGAATCTAAAAAAGCCAAACTCATAAAAACAGAGAGTAGAAGAGTGGTTACCAGGGGCTGGGGGAGTTGGGAAGATGTTGGTCAAAGTGTACAAACTTGCAGTTAGAAGAGAAATAAGTTCTGGAGATCTAATGAGAGCATAGTGATTATAGTCAATGATACTGTATCACATACTTCCAAGTTGCTGAGAGACTAGATCTGAAATGTTCCCACCATGAAAAAGAAATTATAATTATGTGACGTGATGGAAGCATTAGCTGGCACTGCAGTGATAATCATATTGCAGTATATAAATATACCACATCAACACACTGCGCACCTTAAGCTTATACAGTGCTATGTGTTAATTTTTCTGAAGTTAAAAAATAAAAATAAACTAGCATAATATATATTTTCAAAGCCCATAATAATGGTATAGGATGTGTTGGAAATGATTTAGTGAGCAATAGAGACAGGGCTAATTTAATATTGGGCTGTCCATCACGTATGTTAACAAATCTGTATTATAGATATCAACTAATAGACAAGAAAAAAATGGGGCATTTAACAGTTTCATGATAATAATAGTCTTCTTTTGGTATTTATTGCCTTGAGTTAATAACATTGACGTTTGAAT
Source organism: Neomonachus schauinslandi (assembly GCF_002201575.2). Taxonomy (NCBI): domain Eukaryota; kingdom Metazoa; phylum Chordata; class Mammalia; order Carnivora; family Phocidae; genus Neomonachus; species Neomonachus schauinslandi. The sequence goes on from NC_058408.1 coordinate 121,031,384, forward strand.
TTACTAGGAAAAAACTACATCTGTAGCTCTCTACCATATGGATCATGAGTGTTTTACTTAAGTTGTCTCCATAGAGGGGAAAGAGCTGATTAAAAAAGAAGAAGAAATGGTTGGGGAGGTGAATTTGGAAGACTTCCTGTCTTCAAGGAGGAATGGGGCTCAGAGCTGGTGTAATGTGGGCATTAATATAAACACGCCCTCACATGCTGGGAAGCCTGAGATATGCCTCCTTCTGAAAGTGGAAATGATTAGCGGCGGCATCTATGCCATTTGGGACGGCTCATGTGGCCACCTCCCCACGACCACGTAATCCCAACTGGCAAACGGGGTTTGGAGGTATCATTACTCTTGCCAGTTTTCAGCAGAGTATTACCATCACAAAAGATGAAGCAAGTTTCCTCACTCACATAGGACTATTTTAGATAGATCAAGAGTGCGTTAAATAGATCAAGACGTCCTTGCTATGACTCAGGTCTCTTTTTACCCTTTTTTTTTTTTTTTTTTACCCTTTCCCGTACCAAGCATCATCCACACTCCAACAGTTACCTCCACAACCAGCAGGTCATCATTTGAAATGTGCTCAAGCTTTTTGTCTGGTGGTGTCTTTTCAAGGAAAGTGCTTAATTCAATCAAGATTCTGCCTCTGTAGGCCACTCCTTCCCCCTGAAAGGCAACAGCACAGGATTATTCCTCTAGACGTGAACACCAGCAAAAAGAACTCTTTCTTTAGTCAGGCTCATCCAGCTACGGCTTTGTGTTTACTTTCCATGGCCCTAACTTCCAAAATCAGTCCATCAGTAACTCTCTCAGTTGGATTCAGGTCTCTGGTATCTGCAAGAAAAGTCAGTGACCTGAGGAAGGATCCCAAAGAGAGCCAGGGGAGCCCGGGCTGAAAGGGATCTTAGCCATGACTGAGGTCAAAGGCTTTCAGGTCACGCTCTGAATCCTGAAGAAGTTTCCGGAGGCTGAGGGTGGGAGTGGAAGGTACTCAAAATCTCCCTCACTCTACTTTAGCAGAGCAGCTCTGCGTTTATCTGCGTCAACGTGGCTCCTCTCACCTCTTCTCAGGAAGGGAAGGCCGCCATGTTGGCCACCAGGGCAAGTCTCTGAGCAGCCAGGAAATAAAAGAGGAAGATGTTCTGGGTGCGGCTGAGCATGAGGATGAAGAGCGGATACTCCTGCCTCCATACCTAGCAGTGCTGGCGAGAGAAGTTTCTGGAGAGGAAGGGAAGGCTCCCCGCTCCATAGCCAGTCTTTAGCCCTGCCCCCTCAGGGCTTTCTTTCTACCACAGTCCCTTTCTTGGGCCTTGAGAGCTGACTCCAAGACATTACTTCTAATGTGCTGGAAAGAGCATTTCCCATCTCTGGGCCTCCATATCCTCATCTATAAAATGAAGAGGCTGGATCGGATCAGGGATAGTGAACAGTTTCTTCGGGCATGTCACCTCCAATCATTTGGTACATTCCCAGAACACAGTATTGAACAGAATTCTGAGGCAACACATTTGCTCATTAGGAAAGAGACAGCACTGATCACAGACACCCTGCCCTAAGTGCAAGACCAGGGGGAATGACCATGCTGTGCATTCGTAATTGCCAAATTAGATGGTCTCCAGGATCCTCTCCTAACCTTGCATTCAAAGACTTGAGGAGCACGGGACTTTTGTCCTCCAACCCTTGATCAGTTGCATGTCAGGTCTATTTGTGTATATGTGTGTGTGTGAGTCCCCTAGATATGAGACTTAATTATAAGCATTATAAGAAGGAATCACACTAATCAGTGTTCATTAATAACAAACGTTAATTGAGAAACTCACCTTTCCAGTATTTAGCTCATCATAGGGGTCTGGGAATCCCATGTACTCTCTGGGGCTTCCATAAAGATTCAGGTAACAAGGTCCAAATGTTGGAACAAAGCCCACCTCTGTTTCTCCTGTATTTGCTGAGGGATAATACCATTATTAGATTTGAGGTTTTTAACACTCAATCTATTGAAATAAATATTAGTTATTAGTTAGCTCAGTGAGAGTATTTTCCTCTAATTTGTGAGTTAGTTGTATTAGCACAAATTATAAGCACTTGTGAGACTTGCTGTATTTCCCTTTTCTCATTGCTATAAAACATTAAATACAAAACATTTTTGGGGTAGTTCAGGTAAACTTATTATTACAGAAAGATAATGCTATTCAAATGAAAGAATAATAAGACTTACAAGTTGATCTTCACATTTTTTGCAAGTTTATAAGTGGAATTGTATTAAATATGTCATTGGTAATTGGGGTAAAAGATTAAACTGGGGAAGTCACCTAAATGATATATATCGGATTAACTGTATTTGTTCCCAAAAAATGCCACTTAATCTAAAGCAGCTAGTATAAATATGGTACATGCTATTAAAAATACAAGACATTTAAAATTTTCATACATAGCAATGAATTGTCTGCCTATGGTTATGACCATATGATATTTATAAGCAACATAAAGTTCCCATTCATAACATTCTCTCTGATGAGCATCCAGTATGCTCCATATTCCTGCTACCTTGTCTTACTTAGCAAGACTGCTCCCCAGTGCAATGAGGGGAACTGAGGGCAATGTAAAGAAATAGTGGAGTCAAAGGGAGGCTGTGGGTGAAGACGGGGAAATGTAAGGGCTGCCTCCAATCATCTGAATGCTCCCATATTAGAAGAAGGATGAACTTGTTTCCAAAAGCAAAGCTGAAGACCACTGATGGGTGCTACAAGGAGGCATTCTTTATTTCACTCAATATAAGGAAGATCTTTCTATGAATTAGGTGTCAAACAATGGGACAGATCGCACTGGGGAAGAAGACATGTTGAGGCCAAGACTTTCAGGATTATCATCAAGACAATTCCCCTATGGATGAGAAATTAACTACATCACCTCTATGGCCCTTTCCAACTCTGTGCCTAAATGTAAGGGAGAAAGATAAATGTGGAGTGACAGGTGAGTAGAATGCCCATTAGTGAACAGTTGACCAAACTGTATATAAGCACATTTCTTTTTTTTTGCAATTATTTTTTTATTTGAGGCTCTTCTACATGTGTAAATGGGCTTGGGTACTTTTGAGATGAGGTAGGAACCATACACCCTGGGAGAAATTAACTGAATTGCAATCTCAGTGAAGAAAGCAAGAGAAAAGAAAAATTTAAATTAAGATGTAAGAAAGTAATAACTGACAGCCTAAGAGTGAGATTTGGTAACACCCTGGGGGACCATATTTCATGCCTGTCTGGAAATTTCTTGTGAAACCCTATTTGGGGTTTCTTGGGGACCAAGAATTTTTCCAACAGAGATTTCTCTGGATCGTGCTACCAAGTTACCAAATGAGCAGGATGAAATAAATGACTATTATATCTGGACATATGAGTTGGCTTGGTTTTATCTCCTCTGCCATATGGAACATGACAAAGTTAACTAATTTATTATTAATAAGCAGAGTTTAAATTTCTTTCCTTGTGCTAGAATATCTGTTGTGAGGAACTAAGGCAGAGGGCTAAAGCAGAGATCCATAGTGAAAAAAAGGAAGTCACTTCCAGAAGTTGAATCACAGAATGTTCAAGAAAGAATGGACATTAAAACTCTTGCACCAGTCATGCCACATTATGGATGGGCAAATTGAAACCCATAGAAGTGACATGACTTATCAAAGGTCTCTTAAGATGACAGATTTAGGCCCAGATCTTGAGTTTCATAGTTCAGACAAGGGTACCTTCCAGTACACCACCCATCCCTCTGCTCAAGCCCCACGTCACCCCCAGCCAGTTCTCATGGGCGACTAATGTTGTTTGTCATGAGTATTTGGTTTTCATTAAAAATTTCCAGGGATGAAGGCACATATTGTTAATAATGATCTACTGCATGTTATCGTGTTATCAATAACTTAATTCTTTTTGTCCAAGCAAATCTCTTTTCAGGTATTTTAAACCCTTTGACTTGTTGGTTATGCAGTAACATGGAGAGCCTTCCTTCTATGTGTTTACACCTCAGCATTGTCTCCCAGGAAAGCCGACAGTCTCACAAGCTAAGTCTCTTCTTGCCCCCAAACTTTCCTAACCCACTTTATGCACAATTGTCACATCAAACTTCCAACGAACAAAAATTCCTTAGCCTGGCCATCAACATTTTCCTCTGACCTGCTTTTCAAAAAATATTTTCTACACTTCGTTCACCCCTCCGAGGCTCCTTTGCATTTTGAATTTCTATAAGGCATCACTTTATATTTTAATTTTTGAACTTTAAATAGCTGCTTATTTCTGACATTATAAATTCCTTTGGTGGGTGGGGAAGGATTCAAATATATTTTATTTTGATTCCCTAAACACCGAGGACTGGTTCTACCATGGGGAGCTACCACATAAATATTCTTTGATTGGTGAAACAAATGCATGAAGGAATGAAGTGTTACCAAATCTGCCAAATTGGTTATAAATGTAAGGACTACTGAATATTCATATAAAGTCTGATGATAAGACAATAAGATGGATTTTTAAAAATGAATATGAATGGGGCATCCTGTCAGTAACACAAAGGCAGACAACAGTGCTTTATATTTGCAAAGCTTTCTCACTTGCAATATCTCTTTTCCCTCTCGCCACCACCTGGGTGATTAGCATGGCAGGGATTACCATGTTTATTTGAAAGATGACAAACTTGTGTAAACCTCAGAGTCCTCACGTATTGAAGACCCATAATAATAAGAGAGTTGTGATAGTCAAATGTGAGACCACTGAGCAAACTTGCAAAGAATGGCTAGTGCTGTACAAGCCAAAAGACACGTCACGACCCCCCCTATTTGGAAGATGAAGACCCTCAAGGTACAATCGTTCAGTGTCTTCCAACCTAGAGATCCATGTTCAAAGTGAGGAGCAGTTACTGCATACATTTTGAACAACTGATTTAGTGCCCCATATCTCTACCTACTGAACATAAACAACAGCAGCAGACATCATTATCTCTTACAAACAATTATTTACAGTGACACCAAAGGGGCTGGTATGCATCTAGGTGAAAATGTGAGATGCAGAGCCTGATTAGCATGGTTGCGTTAAGCTCAGCCATACGCAGGACAACCACACAGCACAAGTACAAAATTAATACTCTAGCAAAGCTATTTTTGAGACAGCAAAGTGTCAAAAAAAAAAAAAAAATTCTAAAGACAGTCAATTGTTACATTCTTAATAAGACAAGAGTAAATAGGAAAATCTAGAAGATAGCAAAATTACAAAGCATAAACCTGTATACGATGAAGCCCCAGATCCCGAAGATGAGAAATCTATATAGTAAAAATATGACTGGTTAAACAACAAGAGAAACACGGGCATTATAACAGAGACATTGAAAAAGTTAATCAAATCCAGTGTAGGTAAGTGGTTTAGCAACACCAGAAAACCCCCAAATTCAGACCCGAGTGACATGGCTCTTTTGTAATTTATACAAAACTCATTGGTTAAATGCAAAATGGCTCAAATCTTTGGGACAACTGGCAGAACCACCACACATTAAATAACTCAAATCTCTCCAGCCCTAAGGCAGCAAGGCATTTGAGAAGAGCGAGTTTCTCGCCACCAAAAGACGCCTGGTGAAGTTACCAATATTTCATGTTTTTCATAAAAGATGCACTTGTCTTGTGTCTGACTTAATTGGGATCAAGGCCAGAAAATCCCAGTTAATTTAGTCTGAGGATTTTTTTTTTGGGGGGGGGGGGGAGTTGCCTGCTGCCTTTTGTTATTTTGAGACCCTTACCAGACTGTCTGCAGGGCCTGCAAGGAGAGAGAAGGCCTCAGAGACAAGGCTGAAACCTGCATGTAACAATTTCTGGTTTTAGTGCTTCTGGATGTTACTGCTGTATCACTAAGAAAAAATGCTTATACCGATACGTCTTGAATAAATTACCTCCAGGTAATTATCAAATGACTTCTTGCCAATGATAGATTTAACTCATTTTGACCCTCCCCCACCCCATAGTTTTGGTACGATTTTTTAAGTACTCTATTGGTTACCATTATGATTTAAACTAGTCTTTCTGTTTGGATTCCTTACTTGATAAGAAGAGGCTACCAGCAAGCCTACCCTTCCTCCTCTCCCCTTCCTTCCTCTACTTCTAGTCTCTATCTTCTGTACTTTTACACTGCAATGGGCAATAACATTTATATTCTGTTCAGAGCTTTGGCTATAGGGTATAAGAAACAAAAATCAAAAAACAATTAGTAGTGCTAACAGATAGCAGCCATATAAATATTGTCTCTGCAGAGGAAAGAGTTGTGATTACATTTTTTTTGTTACAGCTCCAATCGTATGGTCCCCTTTGCCACTCAGCAGAGGATGTGCAGATGGGATCTTTCTTAGCTTCTAACATTTGCTTAAAATAATGGCCGCATGTGACTTTGTATCTGAACTATATCTTTTTTGTTCAGCATTTTGTTTTTCTTGGAATTTCTAATTGCCTTTTTTTTTTTCTTCTTGAGAGAGGAGATCTCTATGTTCTTCATGATATCTCTAATATCTTTCAGGTTCTCATTCATACTGTATCTTGCTTGGAATATTTTTTTAACCAGTAAAGCTCCCTCTTAAACAAAATGAGGATGAGAGGAACCTTGAGTTTCTCAAGACAATTGTCTGGAATTCTCTCAGGTGATTTACTCAATATGTTTAATATGTTGGCAATTACAAGAATTTTTGTTATTTTTGTTTTGGTAACAAAAAAAATCAGGGGCGCCTGGGGTGGCTCAGTCGGTTAAGCGTCTGCCTTCGGCTCAGGTCATGATCTCAGGGTCCTGGGATCGAGCCCCACGTTGGGCTCCCTGCTCAGTGGGGAGTCTGCTTCTCCCTCTCCCTCTGCCCCCAGCTCGTGCTCTCTCTCTCTCTCTCGCTCTATCTCAAATACATAAAATCTTGTAAAAACAAAAACAAAAACAAAAACAAATCAGCTGCTGGCATTATTGATATGTTAACATTACATTTTTTTTCTCTTACTATTTTTCTCCTTCATTTCCTATTACAATGTCTGGTATATGCACAAAATACTAATGCTGGATATAGGCAAGTAGTTCTCAGTATGGAGAACAATGAAAAGTGCATTCGTCATCGATGCTTGTGGAGATTATGCTGACATCCTTGTTCCTGCTAAAGAAGTCAGTGGAGAAGGAAATATTATTTTATAGTTGGGTGGACTGGTGTTAATGCCACTCTGAAAAATAGGGTGCTAGCACTCTGTATTGACACTCAAAAATTTATAAAATAGCTAGTACTGGGAAGAGTTTTTGGATGGGAGCAAGAAAACAAAGCCTTCAAACTGTTAGTTGCCTCAATTAGCAACTACTAATTAACTGTTCTGGTCATCACCAAAACATCACCAAAACAGTTCACTAGGCTCACCACATTTGGCTTTTAAGGAACCAAGTCCATGGCCAGGTGGCTACTCCAGTTCATTCTGCTTCAGAAATTCTGCCCCCTGTCTTGTTTCAGCTCTGCTGAGTGACTTACCTTCCACTTCCCCACCAGAGGCAGCGATTTTAGAGAGGTGTAGATATGTTGTTCCAACGACATCATTTTTAGTAAGTCGGTCCCTGTGTGAAAGAACAGGTTAAGGCCTCTACCTCGGAATAAGTATCTTCACTTCAACAACAATAAGGTGGAGTCGGAAAAGTCCCTAGACCTCAGAAATCATCCTGTCCAGTGGGCCTCAAGCTTTACTGTACGTTGAGAATCACCTGGAAACCCCAGCTCTCCTCTCCTATCCAAGCTTTTGATTTAATAAAGGCAGGAGTGGAGAACAAGAATCTGCATTTACACAAGTATCTATCGTTACTGCTTCGGATACAGATGGCTCTCCAACCACCCATTAAGAAACATTAATCGGACAAGTCATTTCAGCTATGGAAACTAAGGCTTGTACACAGAGGTCAAGGGATTTGCCGAAAGCCACTCAATACCATTGCCATAAAGTGAATGAATCAGTTACAGGCACATTATATAATAAGTGTAATATAATCACATTACGTAGGATAAGTGCACGTATCTTATTTTATCATGTTCACACTAATTACTCTGATGGTTTAATGAGTACAATGGGCTATATCTAAGGGTCCTTCAGAGGGAGAAAAATCCCTTTCCAATTCAAGCACCTACTGTGTAACACATGCAGGGCAGCCGAGAGCAGCTGCTTACCTAGAACCTAAATCTTACCTGTGTGGAGGAGACCAGCATTCTCACTACAAGAATACACAACTGTATTAATCTTTCCATGGATACCACAGAGTTTGCAAGCCTAACCCATGAAGTGGTCTCTGGCTGGGCAAATAGTAGGTATAAAAAATAAGGTTTCTATTAATAACATCTCTCTGCTTAATTCATCCTCTTCTTTATTCCATATAGTGGTATACTCACTCTGAAATCTAAGACCCCATGGGAGAGAGGAAAGGTTCAGTATTTGGGGGAAAGATTATACTACAGTGTAATATTATTATACTGTATTATAGTAATATCCCACGTTACATATGATATACATTGTGTAGTATAATAATATTAGATCGTAGAAAGTGACTAATGAAGCAGTGTGTATGAGAAAAAAATTATTGTTTAAGGATATTAAGCCACATGCATGGGTCTTAAGTCTTCTCTGTTCATCCAAAAGGATCTAGACTACATTTAAAGAATTCTTAGCTTCATGTAACCTAAGATTTAGGTCCAACGATTCCTTAAACAGGGCCTCTCTGTGCATCCTAGTCTACACTATTGGTTTGGAGAGGGCAGACTAACTAGGTCAGAAAGTAACCACATTTGTAGTGATCACAGGCAACTCTGGGATGGCTCAATCTGCTATCAACTCACTGCAAAGCTAAGCCAGAGAAGTCACCTCAACTATATAGGCCCACATCCACATTCCTGAGCATTCCTGAGACCATGGAGCACCTTCCGGATGTTGCCAGAAGGTCCCAAGCGCTTAAGTCAAGCGGACACTCACTGGAAGGGGTTTTTTGTCCTCATGACCCCTCCATGACCTTCAATAAAGGGTGATGTGGTCATTGAACAAAATGAGACTTACTACCCTCCTCCCAAAGTGCCCTGCTGCCATAGTACCAAGAAGGTGCTAACACAAAAGCCAGATCAGTTCTGCCAACGGAAAAACCCTGGAGACAGGCAGACTGGATGCGGGCCTAACTCAGTCTCTAACTGTCTGAGTGAGTGTGAGCAAGTCACCTGACCTCTCTGAGCCTAGTATCTTCATCTGTGAATGAATAATAATCTCTAACCCATAGCGTTACTTGAAAGACTAAATGGGACATTGCAGTTGACCTAGTAGTGCTCAAAAAATGGTAGCTAACACCAGAATAAATGCTGAGGAGGAGGAGGGAGGCAGTATTTGCCATGTTCATTCTCAAGGAGTTAAGGACTGCCAACTGAATGCCTCATCCAACTAGAACATCACACAAGAATGGCCTTATTATGGCCATCCTCACTGGGAGGTCAGCATCTTCCAATGAATTTTCTTTGCATTCAATCAGATAGGTAGCTTTGTCTATCTTCCTTTCTAACCATAACAGAATAGCTGTCGGAACGTTTTGGTGATTCTTCCCAAGAAATGGTTTACTCCATTTCTGAAGTCTGTTTTGGACAGCCTAAATGCAATTTAAATTCTTGATTTCTTATCTTGGGGCATTTTCAGATCATTTTCCCTTCTTTTGTTTATGAGCAATTGAACCAAGATATACAATGGGTTTCTGCAACAATACCATTATTAATTTTTTTTAAAAAGAAAACACCCGATTCCTGGAGGAATTTATCACCTCCCTCTGGAAGAAAAAGAAACAGACTGAAAAGTAAGAGCCCACCTGGAGTAATGTTCCTCAACATCCAAACATCAATTCTTTAATTTTGAATTAGACACAAGTTTATTTTTTAACTCACCAGTCATATATTGTTAGTTTTATTTTTTCACACACTGAAGGAAACTGTTAAAAAGAAACAGAACAAAGTAGTTATTTCTCAACTTATTCAACTTATTTCTCAACTATTAAAGTATGTAGTCTTACTTGTTCCAAAAGGAAAATAAAAGTCAAACCTTGATCTGAAGATTAACGACTTGATTCCACTCAGGGTTTGCATTTTTTTCAATTATATTTGTGCAAATCTGTAAAATTATCAAAACAAAACAGTAGGTATTCACGATTCTAATTTCCATAAATTCACAACATAGGCATCCTAGATTATGACTCCAGCAGTTTACTTACCAGTTATATACTTAGTAGCCTGATTAAAGTTTATTTCTCTTCCAACTTTTTGGTAAATATAGCATGGGTTTAATATTTATCTTTGCTCCTTCTATGCACTAAAAGTTAGTTTTCAATCACCAGGTTTCTAACTTTGGATTAGCGAAATGATGCAAGAGTTAATGTTTATTGAGCACCTATTACAGACTAAGAAGTACCTCTTCATTAGCGTGTACACACAGATCTTTTGATCCTGGCCACCAGCCCCGCTCCCTGCTCCCCAAACCAGCTCCTGTCAAAACCAGTCAGCCACATCTCTCTCGCCCTCACATGCCTCACCCAGTCTGCTAGTAAATCCTGACACCCCAGCTTCATGCAAATGCTGATCCCCACCCGACCCCCGCTGACACCTGCTGTTGGCTTCTGTCTGACGCATGAGCCCTCTCCCGCCTCCTTACTTTCATGGCACCCCCTGTGCAGCAGTCTCAGTGAGCTCTCCAAGCACACTCAGAATAAAGTCTAGACCCTACTCTGGCTGATAAAACCCAGCCTGCCCATCTCCCCCCACCCCAAATCTCTCTGATTTCATCTCTTCACTTCCCCTGGCTCATTGCCCTACAGCCGCATGGAGATTCTTTCACTGCAAATGTGTCTTCCTCTTGGGGCCTTTACATCTGCTCTTTTCTCTGCCTGGAAGCCCCTGCCTCCCACCCAGACCTCACATCATCCAGACCTCTGCTCCAATGTCACTTCCTCAAAGGTGTCCCATCTGATAACCTAGCGAAAACCCACCCCTCCAACCCTTTGTACCAATAACTTCTTGTCCCCCGCTGTTTTCTGCATAGGACTGGGCACTATCTAAAATCATGAAATTACTTGTCTGCTTGTTAACTGCTGTCCCTTCTACTATAAAGGAAGCCCCAGGAAAGCCATGACTGTCTTGCTGACTTCTCTATCCCCAGCATATGGGGCAGTATTGGTATTTAGTAGGCTCACAATAATTACTTCTCTAATGAATTAACCCTTATCAACAATCCTATAAGAGTATTACTATCCTGATTTATAGTTCAGGAAACTGACACTGAGAGATTAAGGAATTTGCCTTAACTGCCTCTGGAGTGGGCTAACGTCTGAATTTAAATCTCACTCCAGAACTGAGATTCTCCACCCCTCCCCCCACCACCAACTCTCCTAGGAAATGACACTTGGTCCTTAGGTGTGTGGTTTGCCAAATCTCGTGTTCATAACTAAATGGTTCAACTATACAGAAGATGCTAGTTCTTCATGCCTACAGCTGTCCATGGTGCATTGTTATTCTACTACAGAATCCCACTCTCCCATCTTTGACCATCTTAGTAGGTAAAACTGGTGTTTACAGATGTCTCTGCACCAAGAGTCCCCTGGCTCTTCCCAGCGGACTGGGATGGGGCTCCCCTGCCTGCTATCCAGTTCCAGCAGCTCACTGGGGCCTCAGAAGTGAGAAGCATGAAGGGAGTGGGCAGCTGGGCGTTGGGGCCTATATTCTACATTTATTTACCAGGGATCATTGTTGCCCGTGAGGGAGCTTGCCTTAGATTAAGACAATGCTTGGATCTGAGAAATAATCCAAATAATTCAGTGATAGTTTTCACGTTCTATTCTTTCAAAAGATCGAATTTTCTAATTTGAATCCTGCATACTTTCCACTCCAAAATAAACCCGTGGAGAAGTCTGCATGTTCCGACTCAGATAATCTACATTCATGCAAACTTCCCAAATCATCAGGGGGCTACTTTAACAAAGAGTAAACAGGAATTCACTCCAAGGAAAGCACAGTGGTTTAAATATTTATTTCTAGAGGCGTCTGCGTTAGATCACATACAAACCTTTTTTCCAGCAAAGGAAACTTCTACAAAAGGATCCACTAGGTTTTTTTTATCTGCATTGCCTCCAAATATTTCCTTTACCGTCTGTGAGAAGGCATCATCCACTGGAAAGCAATATGTCACACAGCAGAAATGAAATCTGATTTTCTTAAAAGGATAGAAATCACTCAGCAAAATTAAAGTTTTTCTCCTATACACGAAGACAGTTACAACAAGAATTGTTCTCAAAAGTGTACTGCAGAAATCTTGTCTTAGCTGCGAAAGAAAGGTGTTCTCCCCACAAAGTCCAAAAAAACCCAAACCAAAACAAACAAATAAGAGCATCTTGGAAAATAAAGCAATAAATTATTAAATGAAAATCAGTCATTTGTTGAGGGAAAAAGTAGAATAAAGTCAGTCCATCCAGATAGGGTAAGAGGCAATTCAAAAACTCAGCCTGGTTCCGGGAAGCTTTATGTCAAAATGATATAAGCCTAGTCTGATTTTTTTCAGGGAAATTCATGGAACTTTGGCATAATCACAAATAACATAATCATAAATAACACATTTAAGCAACTATAAACAGCGTATCTCTCTGTTTTAACAAACTCAGAAGTGAATGGGGTCAATTAAACCGGTCCACGTAGGAGGTATAATGTGAGGTTTAATGTATTTACCTCAATTAAGATATTTCTGAGGAGAGATGAGGTAAGTGTTATAGGGTGTTAAACAAGAGAGGGAGTGGGTTCCCAGGGAAAGTAGCAAATCCTGAAGAGATCCATGGCCTCTAGACAGAGTGCTGACTCCTGGGGACTGGGAGAGGGGTCCCATGCAGGAAGCAGACAGGCTGGGCAGGGCAGAAGGACGCTGGGTCCCTGGCAAGGACCCAGGAGCATCTGGCCTAGTCTCTATGAGTAAAATCACCGTGACTGATTCTCTTAAGTGCATCCAATCTCTTGTTATATGTACCTCATAACAAAATGTTGACAGATCACTAGTTATTGGCACTTAACGACCCTTTGCTCAGCCGTTTTTAATAATTTAATAACAAACACATTTATCTGTTCCCAAAATTTCCTATTCTCCCTTGGGATGAAAGGAGTTGGAAGTTCTGCCTGCTGCCCTCTCTTCAGTGTCCTTCCAGAATAAGGAGAAGATGTAGAAGAGGGTAGGAGGGAAGAGACGGAGCAGGATGGGCCAAAGGCTTAATAAGGAACATGGATCAGTGACCAGCTGGCGGTCCCACCAACCTGCTCAGGTAGCTTTCATGGGGCCAGAATGAATGAAAAGAAGCCCCTGGAGGCCTTCAGAAAGAAAAACATACGACAGGTAGCACCAATCACTATTCAGAGTATGATGTTACCACATGTGATCATGGAGACAACTGGTCATCCGGGGGCAGGATGAAATCCATACGTACTCTGGGGGATGTCCTCTGCTCGGTAGATTTTAAGCAAGAAGGTCACCCACCGGAGGGTGATGCCAGCAGGGAGTAACAGATTACTCTCCACGTCATCGCTATCATCACGGTCTCGCTTCTCAGTCTACTGGGGAGACACGATTACAAATGAGACACAGAGAGAAGCAGCACGTGTAAGAAGCCAAACTGTCACTTATAAAATGAAACCAACTGGAATTGTTTCCATTGGGATTTCCTGTGCTTCGGGCTTAAGAGTTCAGCTACCAATTTGACCTCGAAATTGGGCTGCAAAATCAAAGCTCCTAAGTTTCTTCAATCAATACACCACAAGAAAATAACGCGACCTTTTGTAATTCTATGAGCACTAAATAGGAGAGGAAGAGAGAGACAGTTCCTGAAGTTTTTCCGATTTCTCTTGGGCACTTCCTGTCTCCCAATTTGTTGTCCGGCCTCCTAGAAGGACAACTGTCCCTCCCGGTAGCAATGCCTGAGTCTGCAAGTGAGCCATACTCTGTAGGTAAAATGATGCAGAGGAGTCTTGAAAACACATATATCTTTACTGAATGAAAAACGCACTCATGGACACCAGGAAGGAGTCCAAGTGAACTAGAAGAATAGCTCCGTCGTGAAGAAATGAACAGCTTCCAAAAAAATAGGAGGAGTTGGAAGGTTGGGGCTATTGATTGGAAGCTGTGTTGCTTTTCACAATGACTGATGCCCACTTGCTTAACTCTTGGTCCCCTTTTTTAGTGAAAAAATGTAAAAGGTAGAGAACAGAGGGGCTCACAGGAGGCTCATCTCCGGTTCCCAGGATGAACATGCTGACTTTCATGTAACCTTTAGCACCCGAGCTGGCATCTTCAGGGGCATTGAGGAGAAGCCATTTTCTCATGACAGCATGACCTAAAATAAGGATTAAAAGGACAGGGACACCCTAAAGATAAACTGACAGGTCTGTGATTTCATCTGCTGCAAGATAAACAGTTATTTCCTCGGAAGTATCATAATGACACCAAGTTTGCCAGATGAGTCTCTATATTAATGTCCCCTACTTTGCACTGACCAGCCCCCAGCCCCAATCCTGCCCTGGTGTCACTCAAAGAAGGCTCTCTAAGCTCTGTTAGTTTTATAATTTGATTTTGATAAGATCAAAATATCATCACAAAACAGAGAAGTTACCTACTTGTGAATGTTAGGATAAGTACCGTTAGATTAAAAAAAGATATCCACATTAAGCTATTATTATTCATTCCTGCTAAGTATCCTTCCCCTCCTCAGTCAAGAAAAAAAACTTTTTTATTCCTTTTTTGATTCCGTCAGATTTTCTTGATTCCCAGAATCTTCAAGTTCATGGGGAGAAAGAACATTACTTACTTACCAGGTTCATCATAAATGAATCCAACATCAATCTGGGAAAAGATAATTTAAAATAGCTCAAATAGATTTTAAAATCAGTTTAGTCACTGCAAATAAACCATCATTATTATATTTAAATATGAGGCTCTTGACAAGACTTCAATTTCTTTGAGAACATTTCCATCTTACCCCCTTTGCATCCCCAATGCCCTGCCTGATGGGTGGCACACAGAAGACCCTCCCCTCAATCAATCATTTCGAATGAATGAACTAGCTAGTCTTAGAGCTAGAAAGGACCATGGAAGAAGGATGACCAATGTGTCCTGGTTTGCTTGGAACTTTTCTCCGAGCACAGAAAGTCTCACGTTCTGTGAAATCCCTCAGTCCCAGGCAAACTTGGACTTTGGTCACCCTATGGGTATTCGCCTGGCCCAATTTCCTATCCAATATTCCTCTTCCTTCTCCTCCAGCTAATGCTAATGTTAATATAACCATCGACTGGGCACTTCAATGTGCCAAGCACTGTACTAGATGTTTTATATATTCTATCCCACTTAGTCTTCACAATGACTCCATTTTGCAAAGGAAACTAAGGATCAGTGGGTGTGTGGCTAGTTGGTGGCAGACAGGGTATGAACACACGTATGCCTGATCCAGATCGTTCTCTAGGACTTCCTTTGAGCCCCTTCCTTTGAGAGGCAGCCCATTCCACGTAGAATTGCTGGGAAGCACCCACCAACTATTTGTCTTTGATTCCAACAAGAGTTACCTGGAAAAGCACTCTGATTCTCTTTCCTGTTTTGGCTTGCTTTTCCTTGTCCAGATTTACAATAATTGGCCTTGTAGATGGGGCACTGGGACCACTGGTAAGTGGAGCTGGGGGATGGGCTTCTTGCCATTGTAGTACCACATTGGCTTCCATCCACAGCTGCAACTCTGGGAGCGCCCTGAGGTGGCAGCTTCCCGGCATTTGCTTAAGGCACAGTAAGTGTTGCACTTTAGAAGGTGACTAGACCCAGGCCAGGGAACACTTGACTGGTTTGTGGCCCTTAGGGCATACATATCCTTTTGGCATGCCAGCCCTCAGCAAAGACCATGGCGTGAATCCCTCACACATAACTTTAAGATGTCATCAAGGCGGACAGCCTGATGCCTGGCCAGGAACCTGACTCCTCATTACGAAAGTGTCCATCTAAGTTGAACGAAACAGATGGTTGGCACCCACCTTAAATTCCCCCATCAGACAATCTGCCCGCAAAGAATGGGAATTATAAACCTGGAAGAAAGAAGAGCCATGAGAAGCTTCCTGGCTTTATCTGGCAGTTAGAGAGCATGACCTTTCTTCTCTGTAGCCCCCTTACCCGAATGCTGATGATCTCATCCATCAGTTCAGAAGGGGTCATGTGGATGTTGTAGAAAAATAACTGTCAAAACGGAAGAGAAAAATGTTTGAATGTTAAGAGAGGTGGAGTCAGGTTTAGTGTGATCCAATGCTACAATGTGGGAACTCTCCTAAAAAATGATAAAACATAACCCCCAAGGTAGGTTTGACCATGAGAACGCATTGCAGGGCCCTCAAAAAGGCCACGAAGCTTAAGCAGCATGAGCTTCTTGGCAAACTCACCTTTGCATGTTGGAAAAAGGAAAAAGAGGTATGTAACAACTATAGCATTTATGTAATGAAAGAGACCAGAAATATGCTAACTGATGTAAAGATCTAAGGTTCCTTCCTGCTGCAAATCTCACTAAAATGGGCGCTTGGGGCTTGCATGACCTGGAAAGTTGAGTTGAGTTCCCTACAATTGTCCAGAAAAAAGTTCTTTTTAACCTTTTTAAAAAACATCTGGGATCCACTCAAGGATCATACTACATTTGGTTGTTGTGTCTCTTCAGTTTCCTTTTTTAATTTTAGAGGGAGAGAAAGAGCGAGAGCAGGAGGGAAAGCAGAAGGAGGGGGAGACGAAGAGGGAAAGAATCCCAAGCAGACTCTGCGCTGAGCATGGAGCCAGACCACACACATAGGGCTTGATCTCACGGACCCTGAGATGGTGACCTGAGCTGAAATCAAGAGTCAGACGCTTAACTGACTGTGCCACCCAGGTGCCCCAGCTTTAGTTTCCTTTTATATAGAACCGTGCTCCTGCCTATTTTTGTTATTTATTTTTTTTCTATCAAGATCTGTTGCCTTGTAGAATATCCCACAATCTGGATTTGTGCGAATATTTCCTCACCATTAGATTCAAATTGGCCATTTCACAAGAAATGACACAGATGATATTGATCCTTCTATTATATTATATCAGGACACACACATCAGTTTGTCCCATTACTGATGATAACAAGTTTAATCACTTGGTTAAGAAGATGTAGGTAAACTAGGGATTTTTTTTTTTTTTTAGTAAATAATTTTATCGATTCCTGAACTGATCTGCTTCGAGTCTCAAGTATTTGATTCTTCCCTTTTGCCCAGAGATCTAATCTCAAAAAAAATTCATTATGATGGGAAAATTCTAAGGTGGAGATTCTTGCCGTGCTCCTCAGAATGTAGCGGAGTAAATATTCATCCCGCACGGGGCGCCTGGGTGGCTCAGTTGGTTAAGCGACTGCCTTCGGCTCAGGTCATGATCCTGGAGTCCCAGGATCGAGTCCCGCATCGGGCTCCCTGCTCAGCAGGGAGCCTGCTTCTCCCTCTGACCCTCCTCCCTCTCATGCTCTCTCTCTATCATTCTCTCTCTCTCAATAATAAATAAATAAAAATCTTTAAAAAAAAAAATATTCATCCCGCATGATAAATGCATCACACCTTAGGTGTCAAATTGCCCAGCAGCTTGTCCTCCCTGCAGTCCAGTCTTCTCCTCCCCAGTGAGCCCCTCTCAGGCTTTCCCGAAGTCCACTTAAGTGCCCCCCCCCACCAGCGCACACCCACATCTCCTGTCTGCATTGACACGACTTAGCAGCGTGCTGTTGTCTGCAGCTCATCCAAGTAGGAGAAGTGACAAGTGAGAAGAAGATGGGCCTTCTGTGAAGGGAGGACCAGCCTGAACAAAGGGGGAGAAACTGGAACACCAGAGAGAAGAAACCAGTTCCTTTTATGCACAGGGGCAGGAAAAAGAACAAAAGCTGGAGCCGGGGCTGGGAACTCAGAGGAACGGTGACAGGAAACCATGGTAGGGAAGGCCCGGGCTCAGAGAACCGGGCGTGGGACTCACGCCTGAGGAATCTCAGAAATGCGTCTCCTCCGCAGAGCAAGGCTGGGCTCGGAAACCTCCCCAAACCTCATTTCTCCTCGCAGCCCTGACTGTGGAGTTTTGTGGTACCTGAGGTGACTACCAAGGTATTCAGCGCTTTTGAGGAGTGTTACAGAGAAGAGGTCAGCAGAAGGATTGTATTCTTAGTGTGGGAGGGAAAAGAAAACCCTTTTGGCTCCTAATTGCTTTCCTTTTACATATGTTATTTTTACAGGCCAGGTAGGTTTTGACACCTTTAAAAAGTCAGCCATCGCTGTCCTTGTGAAAATTCTAACATCCACCTTAGAGCTGTGACTGAAACTTGGTATTTTTTTTTTCTTTCATGAGGGTCCAGCATCAACTGGTCTTAATTGTGAAAATGTGCTAGCTGTGCTTTTTTTTTTTTTTAAAGTAGCAAAGCGATCACAGAAATTACTTAGCGATCCCTCAGAGACATCCTGCTGATTAGAAAGAGCAAAGGCAGATGCGGGTGAGTTCACGTGCTCCGCCCTTAGGGGAGCAAGGATCCGTCAGGGCAGGTACCGGCAGCTCTGAGAGCCAGGCCGTGTGATTTCAAGACCCAGTGCTTCTTAAGACTCTTGAACGCTGGAACTCTGCCTTGTCTTTACCAGATGTTGGCCCACAAGATCCCCTTCCACATGGGACAGGGGAGAGGGGGTGGAAGGCAGGAAGGTGGGTATAGATAGAACAGACTCACTGAGCAGAAACCGATATCACGCCCATTTACCTCATCATAAAATGGGTTGTTCCCTCTCTTGATCCTTGTTCGGTGTGTCTGGCCACAGACATGGACCTTGACCACAGGCCTGATGTTGTTGCCACTTAACTGGCGGCCCTCAATCACTCGGACACGGATCTGCAGGCACAGAAGGGGGCTCGTTACTGATCCTTTCCCAGCGCCGGGCGAGAGAATCCTCAGGTGCCAGGTCGGCCCGTCTGCCTGTAAGGATCGCTGAAGGGCCAGGGCAGGTGTGCACGGACTGGGGGTGGCCCCCCTGCTCATTCCCAAGGTGGGGCTGGGGTTGGGTTGGAGAAACCGACAGCAGGAGGAGGGTTGAAACAGTCCAGAGCTGGCCCGGGAAAGGGCAGAGCAGGGCTGGGGGAGAAGCAGGGAGGCGCTGCTCTGAGCCCAGCCTCCCACCTGGTCTGCCTGAGCCTGGGATGTACTAACTCACTCCACCGCTGTCTGCCAAGGAAGCGCCCAGAACTATGAAGATGCACTATTGTGCTTCTATTCTTTCCTACCACCAAGGGGAAGGAGGCGTATAATTCTATTTCTCTGAAGAGCCTCATCTGGCTTGATTCCATCTACTCTTGCATGCAGAACAGAGAGGGACAGCTCTTCTTCTTGGGTTTACGCCCTGATGTCCCATTTTGCTCGTCGGGATGCTGCACATAGCAATAGGTCCTTCCCAGCAGCACTGCAATTGCCAGAAGCTGGGCAATATGGTGGTAAAACCAAAATGTGGGGCCCGCGGGCTGTTCCCACCTGGAAGTCCTGAGGCTTGTTGGACAGCATCCGCCGACTCTTCTTTCCTTTCGTGAGCCTCCGGGCAAGGTGGGTCTCTGACACCATCCCAACTGCCCCCCTGGGCCCAGGGCCCCTGGCTGCACCATCCAACCTGTCTTCATCACCTCCATCTTCCTCCTCGTCTCCTAAAACACCAACAAGGAATCCTGTCAGAGATGGGCCTCATCCTGTGAATGTCCTAACTCAGGTTTCCTGGACACAGTTTTCAGTGTTCCTGAGGTGGCCCAGGAAGGAGCTGCTCCTTCTTGGTGACACTTACTTGGGATGTGCTGTGACTCAGATAGAGTTTCTTTAGGAAAATGTGTTCATGGTGCATCAGGGCGCTCATTCAGGCTGTACTCAAAGTGACCAAGAGAGCACCAGAGACGAAGGGGAGAGCAGGAGGAGAAGGCTCGGTCGGGCCCCGCCCCAAATCACCCAGTTCTGATCTGAGGACCCAGCCTGAGGTCGAGGGGCCTTTCTGCGGTTAGGATGGAGAGGAGAGAAAATCTCGGGGGGGAACCTGGAGCTTGGCAGAGGAGACTTCGACTCCACCATCCCCAGTGCTGGTCTTTTCTGCAGAGATTTACTCCTGAGGTTTCCGTACTGCCTCCTTCCTGCTTGAGCCTCCTGGTTCCCGAATGCCCTCTCCACCCTCACAGAAGATGAGAAATGCATCTCCAGTTTCCTTGCCAAGTACACCAAGGTGGTCTCATGCTCTCCCTCTGCCCACCTCATCTGTCACTTCCACACACATCTGTCTCCTCGTTTATCCCCTTAGCTTCCCTTCATATTCGGGGGGGGAGGGGTTTCCTAATTGATAGAGGGAAGCCCCTCCCAATACCTGAGAGCCTACTTCCTTCTGATTCTTTGGAAACACCCCAAGTGTCTCCCCTGCCCTCTTGAGTACCTCCAGTGGATCCTTCCCCACAGGGCCTTCCCTCTGCCTTCACATAGGCACAGATCCTTCTCTCCTTAAAAAAAAAAACAAAAAACTAAATTCTGCTTACCATGTCTCCCCTTTCTTTTATTCACAAACGCTTTTAAACTCACTGACCAACTTCAGCTTTTCTTGTCTTAATAGACAAAGTGTGAACTCCTGGTAATCTTTGCAGTATAATTTACGAGATCCTATAAGACTAACTACCTTGTCCAAAAAATAATAGCATTCGCACTCCCTACCTTTGGATTCTGAAACTCCTCCTTTACGATGCAAAATCATGTAAGAGACTGAATTTCCATGCGGATACATTTGTCAGTCACTCACACCATAGTATGAGTTAGTTCAGTCTGCCGTGTAGCACAGCTCTTAAAGCTTGGGTTCTGGACTCATGTGGCCTAGGTTCAAATCCCAATTTCGAGCTGTGTGAGTCTGAATAAGTTTGTTGTTTATTTTATTTTATTTATTTATTTGACAGAGAGAGACAGCGAGAGAGGGAACACAAGCGGTGGAGGGGGGAGAGGGAGAAACAGGCTCCCCACGGAGCAGGGAGCCCGATGCGGGGCTCGATCCCAGGACCCTGGGATCATGACCTGAGCCGAAGGCAGACACTTAACGACTGAGCCACCCAGGCGCCCCTGAATAAGTTTCTTAATTTGTTTCAGTTTTCTCATTTGTAAGAAGGGAGAAATAATAGTATTTACCACAGGGTTATTGTAAAGATAAAATTAATCTATATGCAAGCCTTCGATATGGTGCCTAGCACAGAGGAACACGCAATAAATTAATCTTTTTTTTTTTTTTTTTTAACTTTCGTTGAGGGATCAGTTTTGGTGGGAGCACAGAACACTAGAACACTTCCCAGAGAGCAGGCATGAGGTAGGGGTGGGGGCACAGCAGTCAGTGGGCAGCATGGGGGAGGGGGGCACAGAGTTGAGGAAGGGGCAACCACAAGGAAGGAAAAGACCCCCCCCAACCCCCACCATGTACTGCTTTGGAGTTCCGCCCAGGGTGAACCCTCCTTTCACCACCCCTCATTCACGCTCAGCCTATCCAGCCACTTCTGTCTGTAAAGGTCAACCATGACCTCCTCTGGTTAAGCTCAGGGCCCTTTTCTGAGTCTTCCCACCCCACCAAACATGGCCTTGGGCACCAGGACCCATACACACTTCTCTGAGTCCTGCAGCTCTCTTCCTGGTACTCTGACTAAACCTTCTCAGGTTCTTTGTGGGCTCCTTCCATGGCCTGCTCCCCAAGTGTGACTTCCCACACTGTTCCTCAGCCTCCGCTCCGCTGACCTGACGCCCTCTGCATCTACACTTTGGAGTCACAGACGCACAGAGTGTTAGGCTAGAGGGGACTCCGAGATGCCCCGGTCAGACATGCCCCTCACCACAGCGTCCAGAGAAGACCACTGAGGGCTGGAAAGCTGAGGTGACCTGTGAGGTTATTGGGAGCTGAGCTAAAATGAGGGCCAGGTCTTCACCCTACCTCACTGGCTCCAGACTGGGTTTAACGCCAGGCTGCGGGGGAAGGAGGGGCTGTCTGCCTGGTCCCTCAGCACCTCTGTCAGGACACCTGGAAACCCCAGAGAGGCTGAAGGCAGGCAGGGCTACCTCTGCCCTCTGCAAGATAATCTGGGTCTCGTCTACCCCATCTTTGAAGAGGCTTCAAAAGCAAGGCTTACCTGCCACCCATCTTGGGGCGCCAGGGTCTTAGAATGTCTCTCCTCCCATTCTTCACTGGGTGAGCTCCTCAACTCCCTCAAGGCCCAGGTGAAATACACTGGCTCTGGACAGCACCACACATGATCCTACCCAGGGGCGTGGTGTGTGCAGAACGAACGAGGCGACATGGCCCTGCCTTCTTGGGTTCTTCAGCCATGTGAAGCACCTGGATGCTGGCGGGCGCTCTCCGACCTCCAGCCTCAGGGAAACACAGAAGGTCAGGGCCCCCTGCTGCAAACCTGTTCTGAACTGGGCAGTGGCTGGGCGGGATGCCTCTAGGGCTCCTCCCACACACAGCTAAGACAAAC
The DNA here is from genome assembly GCF_002201575.2 of Neomonachus schauinslandi. Lineage (NCBI taxonomy): Eukaryota > Metazoa > Chordata > Mammalia > Carnivora > Phocidae > Neomonachus > Neomonachus schauinslandi. The sequence continues at coordinate 121,053,969 of NC_058408.1, forward strand.
TCCCTTCGCCCATCTGGGGCCAAAGCAAGGCTTCCCTGCCTGCTGCAGACTGTTCCATGTGGGGTTGGTGGTTATGGAGGGCAGCAAGCAGAAGGAGGGGTAAATTGTACCCCTTTACGGTGCCGTGCCAGACTCTGTATGAGTCCTCATGAAGCTCTTAATGGATGCTTCCGAAAGACGGCAGGCAACGAAGAGACAGTTTCTTCTAGGAAATACCTTCTGCCATTCAGACTTGAGGCTGAGGGATGGGTCAGAGGAAACCAGCCTGAGTCATGGCGACTGCCAGCATCTTTGTACAGCGGCAGCAGGCTATTTGAGCAGGAAATCTCCCCTTTATGCGGCAGGAAGCTGCACAGCGTTCAACAATGCCACCCTAAGTGTTCCACAAAGAATGAGGGGGCCCTTCAGGCCCTGCCGAGCATACCCTTCTCTGCAAGCTCTCTCATTACCAGGGGTGGGTGGCTGTGTGGGCGGGCCCTGTTGCTGAGACCCAGGCACGAATCTGAACCACAGCCAAGGCGGGGGTCTATAAGGATGACTCTTCCTGACCACAGAGGGCAACATTATGTTGGAAACCATGGACTAAATAGAAAGTTGCTGGTTGTATTTGCTTCCTTGTATTTGCTGGCTGTAACAAAGAACCACTAACTGGGTGGCTTACAACAATAGAAATTTATTCTCTGAGAGTTCCAAACCCTAGAACGAGGGTGTTGGCAGGCCCATGCTCCCTCAGGGCCACCACCTCATCTAAACCTCTTCCATTCCTTGATGGAGAGTCCTTTCCGGAATTTTTTTTTTTTTAAGTTGGCTCCATACCCAGCATGGAGCTTAGTGTGGATCCTGAGATCAAGACCTGAGCTGAAATCAAGAGTCAGATGCTTAACCAGTTGAGTCACCTAAGTGTCCCCTTTCTGGAATATGCTTTTTTTGCGGGGGGGGGGGGGGGGGGGTCACAGCAACCCTGTTTTTCTAGAGTCCTAGAATGTCATTCTCTGCCTGTGATATTTTGTAATATTAATTTTAGAGAAAAATCCTTCCTTGCCTCTTATTAGCTGGTGGCTCCTGGCATTCCTTGGCTGTGGCTGCATCCTTCCAATCTCTGCCTCTGTCATAACGTGGCCTTCTCCCCTGTGTATCTGTGTATCCTCATCTCTTTTTATAAGGATACCAGCCACTGGATTTAGGGCCTGCCCTAATCCAGTATGATTTCATCTTAGTTAATTACATCTGCAAAGATCCCATTTCCACATAAGGTCACCTTTCGAGGTTCTGTGTAGGAATTTGGAAGGGACGCTATTCAACTCCGACAGAGGCCATCTTCTGTATCTTTCCAGTGTGTTCCATCTATTACTCCAGTCCACAGTCTGCAGCCACACAGGCCCTCCCAACCTATCGACCACACCACCTCCCCGGCCCCTCCCCCTGCCACTGTCTTCACATCCTTTTCTCCTGACCTGTGCTAGAGTTTGTGCTTTAATACTGCCATGCTCCTCTTCGTCCCTCAACTCCTTCCTTTCTCTGGCTTATTGTACTCACCTGGTTCATTCAACCTCCACTCCCCCCACCCCTTCATCCAGGAGCCGAACTTGGCTGAACACTCATCTTCCTGACTCATCTCACTTTAATTTCATGATCACACACCTTAAGTGGACTCACAGGACTCTCTGGCCATCCTACCATATTTCCAAGGCATCTATTCAAAGTTTTCCCGGGTCCTGATCTTAGAAGGCCACTCATTAGCCTACAAAGTCAAATCACTTCACCCTTCTGAGCTTCCACCTATTTTGCACCTCAAACGCTTCCGATACCCTCTCCATCCTTTCACTGCCAGCTGATGAACTTGCTTCTTATTTCATTGAGAAAACAGCCAATCAGAAGAGAATATCCTCATCCTCCCAACTCCAAGTCAACCTTCCTACCTGCATCTGTTGTCTGCCTTCCTCCTGCTACAATCACTAAACTGTCTGGGAACCCAACCTGGGGTCAGTCCTTCCGTATGTGCACAGATCTCATCTCCTCTCCCTACTCACAGATTCTACTTCTGTAATTTCTGCCTCTGTAACCGCTCATCAGTTTTCCCTTCTCTGCTGATCATTCCCAAATGTGCTGAAATAGAGCCCACAATAAAAAGCAAAAAACCAACAAAACAAAAACTTTCCTTGACTCCATAGCACCCCCTATAGTTACTGCTCTCTTCTTCTCTTAACTGTCACTTGGGCCATGACAAGCTCTTCACAATTCCTTTGTATGAATGCTATCCTGCCTCTCCAACAATTACCATGACACTCGGTCAGACCCTACCAAGCTTCTGACTGCAGCCAACACGGACCTGCAGCCTTTCTGAATGTCAGCAACCCTCTATGTGACCCACACGTGGTTATAAACGATGCTTCACTTAACACTTACCAATGGCTCTCCATCACAACTCCACAACTTAACACAAGTCTTCATGTTTCCTGAGATGTAGTCTTGGCGTCTATTCCTGCAAACTGCCCCTGTATGTCATTACTGGTGACAGTGATGGCTGTCTGTTTGTTCCACCCAGTGCTGAAGAGCTGGCAGCCCCTAGGGGACCTTAGGTTACAGTCGTTTGCCTCTGGCTCGCCCGACTGTGCCCTTCCCCAGTGGGATGAACCTCCCTCCTTCAGGCTCCCGTGCTATCCTACTGTAGCATAAGAGAATGAGCTATCAGTCACTCAGATGTCACCAGATCTGCAGGCCAGCCCTTCCCCGCCCTCACTCTCATCCCGTGAGAGCTTCCCCATGAAGACAACTCCTAGCAGTGGCTGAAGAAGAGAGACACTTGCCCAGTCACCACTCAGCTTCCTCCTGGCCCGTAATACACACCCCCTCCCCCAGCCAGCAGCCCCAACACTATTCCATGCCTCTCGTCTTCCCACCTAGGCTCTAATCGGGCCAGCATTCCATCTAATCATCTTCCATTCCTTGATGGAGAGTTCTTTCTGGAATATTTTATGCCTTTTTTTTTTTTTTTTCTGGTCACAGCAACTCTTTTTCTAGAGTCCTGGAATACCAGCCTCTGCCTGTGATATTAATTTTGCTTCTCATGACAAAGTTTTGTTAAGTGGTTAAGGCAGAATTTAATTACCTTGGGCCAAAAGTCACTGCTAAATCAGAACAAAGGGCTGGTATCATACCATCAGTGCAAGTTAAAAAGTGCAAAGCAGAATGGGAGAGAGGAAGTTTCTAAGCATGAAAACATTTTGGAGATAACATGCTGATTTAGTTGTAAGGTTGAGTAATAACTTCTCTGGGTTTCTAGCATGTGGGAAGTTACGTGAATACATGTCTGCATTCAACCATAAGAAATTCATTACCCTCCACCCTGATTCTTGGGTAAATAGCACACATGCACTAAGAATTTTCTGGAATGGTTCTATACATAGACCAGAGCAAAGGTATCATGGAAGAGCCTCTAACCAAACAGTGATGCAAACACAGGCTTGCAGGGAAATCTTGGCAGCATCTGCCTTGGATCAATTGAGCTGTGATCCAGTCTAGCAGTCTAGTTGACCAAAGAGCTCCGACTGAGTCTGGGCAAGATAATGTTAACCAGATAAAATGCTCAACCCCAGGGCTTCTTAAAGTGAGCTCCAAATTCTCTTCTCATCAGGATCTCCTGGAAGTTCCTATTAACCATAGAGACTGTGAGGGGGGGGGGGTCCCTTCAGTCCAGCTAAGACATACTCTCTGGATGTAGGTGATGGAAATCTGCACATTTAAAGATCTCCCTTGATGATTTTTACTGTGTCTAAAATTTAAGAGCCACTTGTTTATTATGATCACTTTGGTTTTCTGAAATACCTTGAAAAAAAAAATAGGCCTAGTAGAATCAGTTTGCTGGACAATGTCAAATAGAGGCCCAATCCTGGAAAGAGTGCCTCCAACAATTTTCTAGCACACTGATAATTTTCCAGTTCAGTTCTGACCAAGTCAGTCCCTTCTTCAACATGTTCCATGGATCCCCATGGTCTGTCCAAGAACAAATGTCTCAGTCTGGCATGCCCAGCCCTTGGGAATATGCTTCCCTCTTACTACACCTCTGAATGAATCAGTCACTTTCATCTATTCACTAGTGTTCCCCAAAATGCCCTTCTTGAAAAGAAACATTTAAACCATATCCATTGCCTAGGTATGATTCACTTAATTCACTCAACCAACCAAGCATTTATTGAACAATTATGACTTAGTGCTAGGCACTAAGAATACACAGTTGAAATAGCTGAAAAAGTACTTTCTCTAAAAAAATTGTGTCCCATGCAATAATCTGCTTAGTCCTCTGTTGAGGAATATATTATATCAGCTCTGACCTATACTTATTCATGTTTATATGCTTATATCTTACCTTTCTACTGAAATGCAAGCTCCTTGGTGGCAGACAATGCCATTCTCACCTCTGTATGCCCCAGGTGTCAGTAAACGTTTTCTAAACTGAATTGAATTGATTTTATTCAAATTCAATTAGCCAACTTATTTACCTCATTATAAACTGGACGGAATTTAATTTTAAGCATGGTGACTTTAGTGTTCATGGAATGAAATAAATTTGAAGTGGCAATGTCTAACTGTGAATGAGTTTTTGCATTTCTGTTGTTGAACAATGCACCAATTTAACAGATGGTTCTTCAAAAATAGATGTGAGATTTTAAAAATAGTTCATTCCGGCTACAGGAATGTAGGCTCCAGTCAAGCTAACTGACAGCTGGTGAATCAAACTGGCAAGGTAACAGGTTTTCAGGAAGTCAAGCCTGTCATCTGGGTCATCCCACCCTTCTATCACGGGAACAGTCTTGGAGGTGGGTCAATGAAAGAGGTACTTCTGACACCACACATGTGCAGTCAAACCACCAATGCCCAGGGTCTATCATCTTTGTCATCTTGATATAAGAGCTCTAGGAAAACATTCCTTATAAACAAACCCCTTAGCTACAACACCAAAGACACAATCCTCAAAAGAAATAATTGATAAACAGGACTTCATTAAAAGTAAAACCTTCTGCTCTGCAAAAGACAATGTCAAGGTAACGAGAAGACAAGCCAAAGACTGGAAGAAAATATTTGTAAAAGACACAACTGATAAAGGACCGTTATCCTTTATATATACAAAATATACAAAGAACTCTTAAAACTCAAGGAAAAAAACAACTTGATTAAAAAGTGGACCAAAGACCTTAACAGACAGCTCACCAAAGATACAGATACACAGATGGCAGATAAGCATATGAAAAGATGCTCCAAAATCCTATGTCAACAGGGAAATACAAATTAAAACAATGAGATACCACTATACACCTATTAGGATGACCAAAATCTGGAAGACTGATAACACCAAATGCTGGCGAGGATGTGGAGCAACAGGAACTCTCATACATTGCTGGGAGGAGTGCAAAATGGTACAGCCACTTTGTAAGACTGTTTCGCAGCTTCTTACAAAACTAAACATACTCTTCCCATGCGATCCAGCAATCATGCTCCTTGGTATTTACCCAAAGAGGCTGAAACTGTATCGTCACACAAAATCCACACACGGATGTTTATAGGAGCTTTATTCATAATTGCCCAACTTGAAAGCAACCAAGATGTCCTTCAGGAGGTGAATGGATGAATAAACTGTGGTATATCCAGACAATGGAATATTATTCAGTGCTTTAAAAGTGAGCTATCAAACCATGAAAAGACATGGGAAAATCTTAAATGCATACTACTAACTCAAAGCCAATCTGAAAAGACTGCATACTATACGATTCCAACTCGAGGACATTCTGGAAAAGGCAAAACTATGGGGACAACAAAGAGATCAGGGGTCACCAAAGGTTGGGTGGGGAGATGAATATGCAAAGCACAGAGGATTTTAGGGCAGTGAAAATACTCTGTATGATATTAAAATCATGGATATATGTCATTATACACTTGTCCAAACCCTAAAAAATACACCACCAAGAGTGAACTCTAAGGGAAACTAGGACTTTGGATGACTATGATGTGTCAACATAGGTTAATCCTTTGTAAAAATTGTACCATTCTGATGAGTGACACTGATGATGGGGAAGACTATGTACATCTGAAATCTCTGCTATCTTCCTCTCAATATTGTGCTAAACCTAAAACTGCTCTAAAAGAAAACAAAGTCCTCAAATACACACACAGACACACACAAGCCCCTCAGTATCCAATTCCTGGGATCTATGGTCAATTTTTTTCAATTTCCAGGGGTGAATTTTCTTGAGAATCTTCACTTTTGTGTTCTATCATTAATATTTCAAATTTCTTCTATGCAGGACTCACTGGGTGGATGGTAATCTTTAAAATCGGTATTGGTAATCATGAACAGTGGTTATCTCCGGAGGATGGGACTGCAGAAGATTTGCACTTTCTGTGTTTTACATTTCTGTAATGTGTACAGAAATAGAAGCAGGTATTATAAGCAGGTATTGCTTTTATACTCAAAAAGAAGATCAACAAGTTCAAATTTTTAAAAAACTTTGTAAAGATCTGTATAAATTAGAGGAAGCAGACTCATTACTTTGACATAGAATGGTAAAGTTTTTTAAAGAGTCAATTGAAAGGAAGGGAAAAAAAGAAATTCTGGGCCAGATGTTCTGTTTAGGTTATTAAAGTATGTGATGACAGGAGGTCTGACTGTCTTGCTGTTATTTCTCTGCCTTATATTTATTGGTCTTATCTTCCCCCAAGACTGTAAGTTATTGTTTTTTTGGGGGGGTTTTTTCCTTAGTGTCTTCCCTAGCATGAAGTTGTAGTGAGCATCCAAAGATACCTTTGCTTAGTTGAACTGAATTGTCTTACTAAGACAAAAAAGGTTTTCCCTTGAGACATCCAAATAACCCAGGATATTGAAAGTTTTGGGTTTTTTTTAAGTGCTGAAAAAGCTGGATTACAAAGCCTACATTCAGAATGTCACCCTTGACCCGGCTTTGGTGAATAGTTATCTTATAGAGCAAAGACAGCACTTCCAGGTTAAAGAACCCTGTTCATTTTTTAAAGTACGAAATTTCATTTTGTCATCTCACACTTAAAATGATACTGCCCTGCAGACACAGCTCATTTCCTGGCCGGCCACTGTTAAAACTCTCTGTTTCAAACCCAAATAAAAGGAGCCCAGGTCCTGGTTTCTCTATCTCCATCCAGCAGTTATCAGGGATTCTAGAGACCTTCTGGGACAAACCTTGGCCAGCTGCCATCACGGAGCCTGCTGGGAGTGAGATTCCTAAGAAAATGGGTGAACTCCCAGTCTACAAACACTGCTGGAGCTTTAGTGCTGCCAAAACAATCCAGGAGCCTAGACGGCAAGGATTTTCTCCCCACTGGGTTTAAAAGTTCAGAGTTGGTGCTCTTCTCATTTTTTCCCCTTTTTCCCTTTGCTCCCGAGAAATCGCATAATTTCTGAGCTTGGCCTGACCTTGGTCCATCTCAGGAGATGGGACCTTCCCCTACATTCTCAAATAGCTTGGTAAATTGCTTATTCTCAAAGTCTCTCTGGTTCACTAGGACACAACCTTTTTCTTTTTCTTTTTTTAAAGTCATCCCAACGTGACTTTGAGCCAAGCCAGATCATTCTTTCCCAATAGGTCTGATATTTAGAGGAAACAATTTGAATGTTCATACAGAGTGCGCCACCCAACTGAGCTCATGACTACACGCCTGGAACTGTTTTTGTAATAACAGTAATAAAATGATAACAATAGCCACCACTAAGGTAGCACTTCCTGTACAGCAGGCACTGAGCTAAGTGCTTCATATGCCTCATCTCATTTAATCCTTGCAACAGCTTTCTAATCTAAGTGCGTTATCCCCACCTTACTGTAAAGCAAGTTGAGATCCAGAGAGGCTAAGCGACTTGCCCAAGGTTACACGGCAGATTAACAACAGACACAGAATCCAACGTAGGCCAGTCTGGCCCCAAAGCCCTTTTTCTTATAATGTGACGCTTTCTCTACACCTGGACTGAACGTACCTGGAGGGCCGGAGCTGTACCCTAAAGCATTTATCACCCAGCACTGCAGCATCTAGCGATAGGTCGAGAAACCCAGCAACCACTTTCTTTGTTTCATAAACACTAAGAAATGGTGTGGCACCAGCTTACTGTAAACTCTAAGTTTACTCCTTTTACTTGAATGATCCACAGTATTATTTTTCCCCTAGAGCCCTGGAGGAAGCGTTAACACAAAAGGGCTCATTTAACGTTTTGGCTCTTGAAATGAAATGAACACAATGGAACTGCCTTTTATCTACCAGTGTACCGGGATAATAGGTCCTCCCAGAAGCCACGCCCATCTATAAACCTCAGAATGTGACCTCATTTGGAAATAGGGTCTTTGAGGATGTAATCAAGCTAAAATGAGATCACACTGGATTAAGGTGGGCTAATTCAACTACTGGGGTCCTTGTTACAAGGGGTGAAAAATTGGACACACCCAGGGACCACACCCTGTGAAGACAGAGGCAGAGACTGGAGTGGTAAATCTACAAGCCTAGGAATACAAAGGATTATCAGCAACCACCAGAAGCTAGGACAGAGGCCTAGAACAAAATTTCCCTCGGGTCCCCGGAAGGAACGAACCCAGTCCACATCTTTTGATTTCTAGCCTCCAGAACTGTGAGGGAATCAATTTCTCTTGTTGAAGCCTGCCAGTTGATGGGGCTTAATTACAGCAGCTCTAGAAAATGAATAAATAGGATCTGGCTAGGAAAGATGTCAATGTGAGAAAAGGTACCAGATCCTCCCAATTCAGAGGCAATTCCAGATATCCTGCCAGTTGGGGCTGCCTTTTGCAGGCCAGACAGTACCTACTGTCCTTCTCGGCCTGGTGACAGCAGGCTTCAGGTAAATCCTAGTGACAGGAGGCTTTAAAGAAGGGGTGAGACAAAGTTATCAGATGATTTGAACCAAATTCTGATTTGAGAATGTGGCAATAGAATGGGAAGATGGAAAAGGAAGGGTATATTTTGTCTAAGGCTGTGAAATGAATACTGTATCATGTCTAATAATTACAATAAAACTAGGTTTGGGAAAAATTTATAATAATTACCAATATGATAAAATAGAATATTTAAAAAATACAAGGAAGAAAACAATACATCTATCAAAAGCTAAAGAAAACTCAATAAATAGATTCAATAAACAAGAATTTCCTGAAGTAAGAAGAAATATATCACCACAGAGTAATCACTACATCATTGAAGGGGGTTAATTACCTTTAAAAGGTGACAAATTTTGATAAGTTATATACTATTTTCTTTTTTTTTTTTTTTTAAGATTTTATTTATTTGACAGGGAGAGACACAGTGAGAGAGGGAACACAAGCAGGGGGAGTGGGAGAGGGAGAAGCAGGCTTCCCGCTGAGCAGGGAGTCTGATGTGGGGCTCGATCCCAGGACCCTGGGATCATGACCTGAGCCGAAGGCAGACGCTTAACGACTGAGCCACCCAGGCACCCTAGTTATATGCTATTTTCAAGAAGATGATGTTATTTGCAACCTATAAAATGGCAACCTATAAAATGCCCCCAAATAATCCCTGCCTCCAAGTATTCTTGTCTTCATATAATTTTCTCTCCTTGACTATAGGTTGCATTTAGTGAGTCTAATAAATAGAATAGGACAGAAAAAAAAAAAAGAAGAAGGGGTGAGAAAGCAATGGGTAGGACCAGTCGGTTCAGCCCCTGATGGTGTGCTGTTCTGGACTGGACTGTTTCCCCCGGGTCTTATCTGTCACTGCTGCCATGGCAGCAAAAGGACCACGGCTATTCTTGGGCCATTCAGGGCTCCTGAGGGCTGAGAGTACCTGAGCAGCACGCAGTGTGCCCCGCGCGCTGCTGGGCGTGGGGGGCGTGGGTGGGGGGGCGTGTAGAGGCGCTGCAGGCATGCTGGGGCTGTGTCAGTTCCGAGCGTCCCCAAGGGAGAAGGGGCCAGATGACCCATGTTAAACCCTTACAAGTACTTGGTCAAGAAGTGAGCCAGAACCTCAATGATGGGCCACCCAAGGGGTGTGGGTGAGTGGGGACAGTGGTTGGGATCAGGCAGGAGGGGAGGTAGCATGGCAGGTGCCAAGTAAACCACTTGGGCTCCTGAGAGCTGAGTTCCAAACCAAGAAAAATGAAAAGACAGGCCCCAAGGAGCCAAGCCTGGCAGGAACAAGTGCCAAGGTGCCCTCCCAGGAAGAACTTCCAGGCAGCAGGTAAGTGTGCAGGACATGGGAGCCCTTCTTTCCTGGGGCATGTGCCAGGGCTAGGGAAACATGGGTATTTGGCGAGGCATCTCAGGGAAGAGGAAGGGACGGAGACACTTTTAGCATCACATCACCTTGGAAAACCGCTAAGAGGAGGTCAAACTTGGCTGTGTGAAAGGCCTAATTGTCTCATAGACTTCCCTCCACCTGAGGCCCAAAGTCCTCCCCAGAGCCGGCAGCCCCAACCCCATCCAAAGCAGCATCCGATGCCCTGAATGGCCGATAATCCCGGTCAGAGAACAGGGAGCAGGAGGTGAGCCATGCCGAGGGAAACAACTAATTAAAGGACCAAGGGGCTGTTCAGGGGCTGGGACAGAGTCAAGGCCGAGGGAGAGAAAGAGGCTCCAATCCCAGGGCGCTAGCAATGAGACTGGTGACTGGGAGGGCAGCCTGCGGATCACACACTTAGGAAGCAAAGAGACACATGAAGAGAGCAGAGGCCACTCCTGTAGCTTAACCACCAGGGACATTCTAACAATGGGTAGAAGCTACAAACCCGGAGCAAAGCCTTGCTTGGGATCTTCCGCTGGAGCCTGTGTGTTGAACGGGCCCACGGTGAGGCTGGTCCATAAGGGGCTGTCTGACCCTTCTCCTCTCCCCTGAAGGGCATCTCACAAACAACTGTTATGTCCCAGTTTGGGGCAGCTCCACCTGCCTCACGGGGCCCTGTCCAGTATCATGACAAAGAAGGCTTTCTTGGTGTCTTGACTAGATTACCCCCGGCGCAGGCTGGGCCTTCCAAAGGGTCAGCTTACCTTCCGTGACTGACACGCTGGTCCCACTGGGGTCATTTGGATGTGGAGCGGAAGGTGGATCATAGCCAATCACCAAGTCAATGGTGGCCTAGGTAGAAATAATTCATTGCAGAAGAATCAGTGCAGGGTAATAGACTCAATGCAAACTAAATCAGCAGGAGCAAAAAGTTCTGGAAGGGGCGAGCAGGAGCATGGGAAAGTGAGAAGAGGAGGGGAGAAGGATCACACACGTTCCACTGTTTCTATCCTCCCTCTTGTGAGCATGGCAGGCAGGAAAACCCGGGAAAGGAGTTACCTGTTGTAGGTTGCCAAGTGTACCATTGCTAAGGGGCAACCTCACTAACTGGAGCAAAGTTGTGATAAGCAAGCATGAACTTGTAATTAGCCTCCATCCTAGACTTGAGATGGTCTCCAGTCACAGAGGCTCATTTTACATGGTTGAGTTAGTTGTTTGCACCTTGACTTCTTTATTCATCACTGAAGTTTATTTTCATTTTTCTCTTCTCTCTCTAAAAATAACTTGAGCGACTAACAAAAATTACATAACAATGTGATTCATAAAACAGGATAAAAAAGGGAATCAAGTCTGATAAAAGAGAAAATAAATATGCAAATCATGAAGTTTAAGATAATTGCATCTTGCATAAAATGTGACTCCAAGATGGCTAGGAACCAAGGCAAGAAGGAGAACAGAAAATGTTGTGTAACTTTCATTTTCAGAAAGGAAGAAAACATACTAGTTCCTTACAGGAAATAAAGTCATTCCCACTTTTAAAATCTGAGATAAATTTTTCACATGGGGCATTCCTTTAGGGCAGAGTTTCCTATACTTACGTATTTCATGAACCTACACAATTTCAAAAAGGTTTCCTAGAGAGCGTCAACATAGGGATGCTAACCCAAGCCCACCACTACTATCTACTGTTACGATAACTTCACAAAAGAAATGAATTTTAACAGCAAAAATGAGGAAGGACAAACCTCAGAATAAACGGAATCCTTTGCAAATATGGATGGCGCACGCGGCGCACACCCACACACCTGCATGTACACACCCAAGTTACCAGTTAAAATACAGACATGATATTTAGCACATAGTCATACTGAAAAATTATTCATTGTTTATCTGACATTCAAATTTCAGTGGGCATCCCATACTTCCACCTGCCGCTCCTATGACACGTGGTAAACTCTAGTACATGCATACATTCGAGAGCACGCACGCACATGCCATATTGCTTTTTTTCATCCGTCTGTTCATCAGTGAATACTCCCTCATGGATCAGCACATTCTGTGGCCAACTTAGGAACTACAGATCTGGGAGACACAAAGGAGGCTCCCAACAACAGTTTCGTGGCAAATAAAGAATCATAAGAGCAGCATCCCATGGCTACCTATGCCAAAGACCCAGGCCACGACCTGAAGGCTGAATGCAAGCAGCACTAAGGAGCTCAACTGCTAAACCTAAGTGAAGAATCAAACTTTCAAAACTTAGAAGAGGACATGGATGGCTCAACTTCTGAATCAGTGATTTCCTGATAACATCAGGAATCCCAGAAGTGCTCCAGTTCTATGTGTGCTTGCTTCTGTGCTTAAAAAAAAACAAAACAAAAACAGGGCGCCTGGGTGGCTCAGTCGGTTAAGCATCTGCCTTCGGCTCAGGTCGTGATCCCAGAGTCCTGGGATCGAGTCCCGCATTGGGCTCCCTGCTCTGTGGGGAGCCTGCTTCTCCCTCTCCTCCCCACTTGTTGCTCTCTCTCTCTCACTATCTCTGTCTTTCTCTTTCAAATAAATAAAATCTAAAAAAAAAATTAAAAATCTTAAAAAACAAAAACAAAAACAAAACCAGCCAGACACATCACTGACTTGTACCATCTTTCCTAAGTATCGTTTCTCTCAGCCAGGTTTTGGAAAAATAGATGACAGACGACATTCTGAGTTTATGTTTTAGAAGTTTGGGAGCCTAGACCAACAAAATAGACATTCTCAATAGGCTTTGAGAAGCCTAACCTGTAGTCTTGCCTACAGGGATGACCTATTTTAGTACAAAATTTTCTTCCTTTGTCCAGGCTCCCAAGCAAAATAAATTGATTGGAAAATAAAGGTGTTAGAGGTTAATGGGGCAAGCATGGTAGCTTTATGAGCACTGTTAGCAATCAAATGAAATCTGAGAGCTATGAGCTTTGAGTCCATTTCTTTCTTTTAAGTGCACTCAAGAAAGAGAATTCTGGGTTCGCATCAGACAATATCAGTATGTACTTATTTAGAGAGGCTGTGGTCAGAAAACAGTCAGCTGCCAATCAGTGATAAACATCATGATATTCACATCTTGATGTTCCAAGGTAATACTAATGAAATACCTTCTACAGAATGTTTCAGAGCATGTCTGAGACACACAGCTATGCTCACCACACAAATGTAAACACCCAAGGGGATATGCACAGAACTATACCAAGAGAGGGTCCCACTCACTCTAGAGCATTTTCTTCTGTCAGAGAAAATCAAGTTTATCTAATCTATTAGCTCTGTGATTGCAAGTATAGGATAAGGCCATACCATTTGCAAGTGGACCTGTTATCTCAAAACCAGTAGGGGTGTGTGTGTGTGTGTGTGTGTGTGTGTGTGTGTGTGTGTGTGTGTG